>NC_134486.1:128685741-128985741 GCF_040206685.1 Ascaphus truei
GGCAGAGCCGCCAACAGAAATCATGGGGCCCAGGACAAATGAAAGGAGCAGGCCCCCCCCGAACCCATAGCGCCCCCCCCGAACCCATAGCGCACCTACCACGAAAAAATATCTTTTAGCGCGCAACTTTTACTTAACTGTTTTCTTATTGTGATACAGAATAAAACATTACAATGCAACCTGTTTATTTTTATATTTTCAACAAAAGACATGTGTCTGCCTGCCTGGGTGGGTGAGTGGGTGAATGACAGTAGAATGACAGTGGGTGAGTGGGTGAATGTTGAATGTGGGTGGTTGAATGATGGTGGGTGGTGAATGACGGTGGGAGAGAGTGTCTGGGTGACAGTGACTGGGTGGGTGACAGTGACTGGGTGGGTGGGAGACAGTGACTGGGTGGGTGTGAGACAGTTACTGGGTGGGTGGGAGACGGTGGGTGGGAGACAGTGACTGGGTGACTGAGTGAGTGACAGTGACGGGGTGGGACAGTGACTTGACAGTGACTGGGTGGGTGACAGTGACTTGGTGAGTGACAGTGACTGGGTGGGTGACAGTGACTGGGTGGGTGACAGTGACTGGGTGGGTGACAGTGACAGTGGGTGACGTTGACAGTGGGTAATGGTGACAGTGGGTGACAGTGGGTGACGGTGACAGTGGGTGATGGTGACAGTGGGTGACAGTGACAGTGGGTGACAGTGACTGGGTGGGGTGACTTACCTTGACCGGGTGGGTGCAGCTTGTCGCCGGACGCTTCCCCCTCCTGCCCCCGATATCCCCTTCTGCCCCCGATATCCCCTTCTGCCCCCGATATCCCCGCGGCAGCTGCCAGGGACGGGAGGTGGTCTTGGGGAGGGGGCGCGGGAGGAGGGCTCGGGGGGGCGCACGGGAGGTGGGCTCGGGGGGGGGGGCAAGGCCACGGGAGGTGGGCCGGGGGGCGCGTGGGAGGTGGGTGCGCGGGAAGCTGGCCAAGGGGGGAAGCGGGCCGCAGAGGAGCTGGTACTTCCCCCTCTGTCCCACGTTGGGAGCAGGCCGCAAAGGAGCTGGTACTTCCCCCTCCATCCCACGTTGGGAGCGGGCCGTAGAGGAGCTTGGCTTGTACTTCCCCCTCCGTCCCACTTTGGGAGCGGGGGGAAGCGGGCCCTGCTTGCCCTGCGCATGTGCGCCATTTTTTAAAACTTAAAAAAAAAAAATATTTCATTAACTGGTGCCCGGCCGCGCAGGGGGCCCGGCCTGACCCACGGGGCCCGGGACGCAGTACGCTTTGTCCCCCCTGTGCCCCCCCTGTTGGCGGCCCTGGATCCAGGGGGGGGCAAGCGCCCCTCCTTGCCCCCTCCTGCGGACGCCCACGGTCTCCTATCTATCTATTCTGAGAACAAGAAACTAACCATTAATAAAGTTTAAGACTGTGATGATAGATAAAGATCTAATACTTGGTTTGCTGTTTTTATTTATATTGAATTTTTTTAAAATTGTAAGTATTTTGGGGTAGATTCCAAGCTACTCTGGTAGCATCATACACGTTCCCAAATTATATTGGATTTAACTTTTTTTTTTTTAATCCCGGACATAAGGGATTAAGACGCAACCATGCTAAATGAGGCTGGATTAATGGTCTGGCAATCTAAGCACCTGTCTAGGCCCGCTGGGACAAGGGGGCCCAAACGTACATTAATTAGGCCAGGATAAGAGCCTATTTCTCACTCTGTGTTTGTCTGTGTGCTCATCTGTCAGTCTTTCTCTGCGTGTCCCTTTGGTAAGCGTAAGGCAGGTCTCGTCAGCCCGCAAAGTGTCTTCATGTGGCCCATAGACTCTGCTCCTGCTGCTGATTTCATACGAGTTGCTTAGACAGCTAAGTGCAGTTTTAATACTAAAACTCACTTGTAAATTAGGGTAATGTACATGATAAGTGGTACAGATGTTATAAATGCTTGTGAAATGTTAAAATACAGTATAGGCATTTGTAAAATTGCAAAATGACATTGCAATAAGCTTGTGGCTCGTCTATGTTTTATCTGGCCCCTTTGTAGAGCTAGTTTAATAACTCTGGGTTAAGGTGTAATTGGTGCCCCAAACTTGTGCCTCGCCTGGGGCCAAGTACATCCTTCATTTGACTCTGATTCCAAACCGTAAACAGCATCCAATCATATTTGTCTTGATCAAGAAAAAACATTCTCCTCAGGACCTGCCCCACCATTATATTTGCTTCACAGGCTCCTCCTGCAGAAACTGGGATAACACTGTTTTTGCATTTGCAGCTGGTGTGGTTGTAACAGACTGCATGGGTCTGCTTTCTCACGAACATATAATTATCGTTTATTTGTAAAGTGCCATCGTATTCGCAGTGCGGTAAGTGTAAGGTGTAACGTACTCCAGTTCCTGCCTTTTTGCATAAAAGGTGACAATCAAGTGGATGCAACGTGCAATGTCTAGAATGCAAAGCTATCAACGTTATACATTGCCATGTACGAATAAAGGGGTACAGTACAATTCCGATAGTCCGGCACCGTTGGCACTTAAGTGGTGCTGGATTTGTTGGATATTCTGGCCTATTGGATGTTACTCCTAGCAATACCCCCAAGACACTTTAAGACACTTCAACTTTGTACATGTTATACAGTAATATAATATTTATAAGTACAGTAACTGAAGTAGCCTACATAATAATAAACTAACTTTGTAAATGAACTACTGTAGTACAGTACTAATAAAGCAATACCTTAAATACAGTCGTTTTTTTTGTTTTTTCACCGCGACCACCTCTGTTACCTCTGCTCATGTTGGAAACCATTATATACGATAGATGGGTTCAAAATATAAAGAGAGAGCGTGATCAACACAACACAGGGAGATTATGTTCGGCAGAATGAAAAATGGCGGACCAGAACGCAAAGCGGCAAAAGACTCACTCTTCTACCAATACTCCTTCGGCTAGTGAGTGAGCCGTAAGATACCGAACTATCTGGAGTTCCGAACTATAAGATAGCACACTCTTGGAGTTGTACTGTATTTTCATTTTCAAGGTTTGTTTCTCAATTAGCCTTATTGTTAATCTTCTAGTATTTTTTGTTTTCATCTTTCCAGATACAATACAAATATTAATACTGGTACAAAATCCTATAATTGATTGTTTTTAGAATTCGCTACCATAGTATATTTTCTAAACGCCTCTTTGGACAGTCTTCAGCAGCAATTCACGTTGCAGAGTTTGATTTCAGTCACCAAACTAGTGTTTCTCAACCCTGGTACGCCACGACCCATGGGAAAAACTCGGCATGCACCCCCGAGCTGCCTAGAGATGTAAAGGCTGCAATCCGCCTCGCCTCTCATCCCGGGACAGAGGAGAAGGAGAAGTTTCTTGACTTACCTATGCCTCGAGCCAGTCCCCTCCCAGGAGTCCCCAAGAACCCCACTAAACAACTTCTTGGGAGGAATAAACAGTCACAGATTTATCATAACAACCTTTTAAACACAACAAGAGCTCAAGGGATACCCTAAGCTCATGCCCACGCCACTCGCCACTCACCACCCAGGCCACATGGCACAAAACACCATACGGAAGGACACCACCATTCCGTCTTCCCGACCTGGGTATGGCATCGTTTTCCCAAAAGTCCAATTACGAGGTCTGACACCTCACTACAAGGAGCCAATAGTGACAGAGTTCTTCACATGTTTCACTAGTCCCACCACCAGCAAGGTAATGTAACCGACCTTAAGCTGGCCTTCCGAGACACCCCCAGCTTCACCGCCTTCTATAGTGGACCCTGTCTTGCCAAGTTTAGGATATCGTTCCTGATTATTTAAAAGGTGAACCCCATCTTTCCTGAGCAATCCTCTAAGCTCAACCTCTATGTCCACTTTCCTTATTGCTCCCTCCTAACGCCATCAGTCTAATGATTGTACCAGCGTCAAATCATGTGCCCTCAAAGTATAGCAACAGTAGATCTGATGGGGCCCTGTGTAACATCTCGGGAAGAAACTGGCATCTCATACTCCTAACACCAACCCACAACATCCTAAACAAGTCCGCCCTTGGACCCAACTGTCTCTCTCTCCCCTCTGGCCTTCGCACTGCCTAATTAACATATGAGTTACCACACAGGCATACTTCCAGAGGGGGGTAACCTGGGCAAAACAGAGACAACAAAAATCAACCACTAATGTTCTTAAGAATCTAAACATGGTCTAGCATAACCTTTAAAACTCGCACTCGCGCAAGGGACATGTTCTCACTTTTCCCCATACAGTGGAGGATGGCTTTCAAAGAAAAGGGGCCTGCCAGCCCTGATTATTGAGGGAACCCTGTTTGCATTCTGACAATACAATGGTTGACATCAGATGCTACGGGTTGAGACAATAAAATATATTAACATTACACTTCCCCCCCCCCCCCAAGTTAAAGAAATGCTCTTGTGATCTTGGGCGAATAGCTTCTGTCTCCCTGTGCCTTGGGCAGTGACTTTGAACTACTACTTAGGTGCTCCAGTGTCTAGTCTTCCATGCACAGCACAAACACTGAAGCCGTGTATAGGAAAAATGACCAGAACAGTTCTAAATAAAACCTTACACCTAAAAGCCAAGGCGTGCTAGTTTAATAAGTAGATTGTTTAACCTTTCTTAATGGACCTGATGGGATTGGTGCATTAGGCTGAGGACCTGCTGCGGTCGGCGGCCGCGTGCGTGTCACTCACCTGCCCATGACGTCCCCCCGAGCCAGCCCCAGTCCCTCCTCACTGCAAGGCTCACTTCGCGCTGTGACGCGTCAGCCGGCAGGGGATGCAAGAGGATTGTGATCCCGAGCGGTGACGCGTCACGTGGTGCACTGGTGAGCCTATCAGCGCCGGGGGCTGAAGCTATCCGAGCTTCCCCCACCTCCAAAAGGTAGGGGGTGGGGGGGAGTGTGCGTGTGTATGTATGTGTGTGTATGTATATATATATATATATATATATATATATATATGTGTGTGTGTGTGTGTGTGTTTCGCACAGCTCGGGGACGGGGAGAGTTTGCAGAAGCCGATCAATCTGCCCCCCTTGTATCACCTCCATCCCTCTCCTCCCTGAACCACAACCTCCACCCCCATCCTCCCTCTCCTGCGGACCCACAACCTCCACCCCTCTCCCCGCTCCCCGGGCTCAATGGCCGCACTCCCCAGACCCGTTTTGGCCACAGCCTCCGCTCCGAAAAAAGTTCACCGCAGATCGCGGTGCAGTGACTTGCGCGCGCCACTGGAAAGCAAGACAGCCATGCGGGCGCGTGCAGCGGGTCCTCAGCCTTAACATTTGAAAGTAGCAGTTTTACGCAGCAATATCATGCAATTATAAGAGATTAAAAGCCGTCAACACAGTAATGCCTGTTATTATTTAATGGTTGTTTCATCAACTATAAATATTTAGCTTTGGAAATGTCAGACCTGGGGATTGTGATACTGTATTAACCCAAACGGGAAAAAAAGTAGTTCTCATAAAAGCTAAAAACCATTGTAGATACCTTTTTAATCGATAACTAGTATTCAATTCTCTTGCAATACCACTTCGCTATTAAAAGGAATTCTTTTTTCTTTTACCCCGTGTTTTTTTTGTTTTGTTTTTTGTTTTTTTTTGTGTGTGAAAAATTACATTTGGCAGCTGTCTTTAACAGGCCTGAAAGTGGGGCAGTTCTGCAGCAAAATTGCATCACACGAATCAAAGGAAAAATAAAATTGGCAGAGAATAGGATTTTGTTTTTAAGCCCTTGTGCCTTGTTAAGTAAACCCCAATGTTTTGGCATTAACATGTCTCACAAAACAGAAAATTACTATTATGTCTCACGCAACATGGCACACACGTCATATCCCTGCCCCAAATGTCATAAACCCTCCCCCATTCTCACGGACCCTGCCCCCTGGTGTCAATGCCCCTGCCCTGGGCATCACTGCCCTCCCTCCCCTCTCCAAATCCACTGCTCTGGAGGAAAGGCCTTTTCTCACGCTCCAGAGTGGGGGGTGGGAAGATCCTTGACAGTGCTGCTTGAATGTTTCCACGATGAGAAAGTGACCATATATAATATATTATATTTTAAAAAAAAAAACGGAAACTAAATGCAATTTGAGCTAAATAAAATAAATGTATTTTTTTCCTGCTGTATGGGACTTTGCCTTCAAGACATGGGGTTATAATTGTACACAGGAACCCAGAGATTACTTCCTATCATTATCTGTCTATCCATTCATCAGTTCTGCTCCATTTATTTCCCAGCAGTCACCTCTCTTTTGTTGTCTGCTTTGTGTCTGTGGCTACATTGCATAACGCTGATGCAGGATTCATCTATTGATATGCAATTCCAGGTCACCGTCGGGTCCACATTGTGTGTGTGTGTAGCGAAGTTTGCACAATTGTTTCACTTGGCAATGTTGAGGCCTCCTTCCATTTGATGCTAATGGATTAATCAAAGCGGAACTAGGGGGCGAAGACTGAGGTATCACTGCTTTTGTTTTATTTTTAGACCCACAGTACTAATAATATTTTGTATTCATTCTTCGTACTACTTTTCAAAGGAAAATGGATTTGGTCAATAAGGGCTTTATTTTAGTTTTGCAGGGAGTAAATATCATACCTCTCTATAATAGGCTCCAAAGAGTCTTGCTAGGCATGCTTAGGATTTCTTGCAATCGGACAGAAGACCACTGCTTCTTTGTAAGCCGCTGATGCTAGTTTAGAAACTGTACTGGGAGGCAAACGGGGCATTGCCTGTCCCATTAGATTAGAGGATTAAATAAGCCTGTACTGCCCCTGGTAGGGCTTAGTATATTGTAGATTTAATAAAATGAACCCCCACCCCCTGAAAAATAATGTTGTGTGCTGCTTTTAGATTGCTATTTTATGTTTTTAAGGGACAATCTCTTCTAGGACAAAAGTGAATTGAGGGCAGTGACGTGTAATAGGTTAAATATAGCAAATGATAAGCATTGTTTTTATTCCCCCCCTCCCATCAAATAATGTATTGGTTTTCCATATACAACAAGTAAAAACTTCTCATATAACAGTATTATCTTTCCACCCTTTACCCTTTATACTTTTTCACATGCTCTTCCGCGATATTAAATAATTTAAAAAAAAAGTTTCCATGATAGAACAAAATGATTGTTTGTAAGTCATCAAAACAAGAGGTGACTTTTTTTTTTTTAAATGAGGAAAGGATTTCTTATTTAATGTGAACGTTGTCTTGATTTATTTCCTTTGGTTGGCATACTACACTATTTTCATTTTATTCCTTTTTTTGCTCATGTTTTTCTTCTCTCCGTCCACTTGGGAATTTCCAATTCTGAGAGTCAAATATCTACACGGACCAGACCATGAAGAAGCAGCATTTTTGACACCCAAGGATGGGATGGCTTTACACTTATTTACAAAATGTTTTGTATTTTCACTGCACTTTTTATATTTGTATATTTTCACTTTGACATGGTATTTCAAGTCTTTTATTACAATTTTTTTACATATACATTTTTGTGTTTTTTAGGGATCGAGATACAGAAAGCTAAATAGAATTTCTGAGGGGAGGGAGGGGGTCAGAGAGAAACATTTACATCACCAAACTTTATACACTTGTCAATAGTCAAATCTTGAAGTACAACATATCCGATCAGATACACATTTGATACATACAGTAAGTCCACTTTTTACCAAACCTTTAGTTTCCAAGAGAACTCTTCTCTTTTCCCAGGGGTAACCAATGAAACCCAGATCCCCGACCATATCGTAGGACTGAGGAGCAACAGAATTCCTAATGATGACATGTAGAGGTTATCCCTCAATCCATGGGTCCCAAATCTTATAAAATGCCCTTTGTTTCAACAGGGATGTAAGTTTCTCCATCACCATTACCTCATTAATTTTTTGTGTTAATATTCTCCTTGAGGGAGGGAGAAGGTTTTTCCACCTGGCTGAAATTAAATAGCGTGCCGCTGTATGTGGGAGATCAGTTTACGGGTTGAAGGATTGATATTTTCAACAGGTTTGGCCAGGGTAATGATCACTGTGTCGATTAGTAGGGAAATTCTCACTATCTCCTCCATTCATCCCTTGAACCATCTTCCAATATTTCTGGATCTTGGGGAGAAGCCACAATATATGGGCGAGGTCCCCTATTTCACCATGTTCTCTCCAGCATAGATTGGTAGTGCCTGAGACTAGTCTACTCAACCTTTTAGGTTTTAAGTCCCACCTAAAGATAATTTTGACGTATTTTGACTCTTTGGTTACAGTACAAATGGATGTTTTTGAGGCCGCCTCCTAGTCTTCTTGGGATATTTCCACTTTGAGGTCTCTCTCCCACTTCCTCAAATTATCATGGTTTGTATGGGGAGTCCATGTTTCCAGGTCTTGTTATTTGGTGGTGACTAAAATCTTTCTGATATTTATTTACTATTTTTCTACAAAGCATCTCAAAGCCTGCAAAAGAAAGGACGACCAGTGCCCGAAAGGTGTGAAGAAGAAAATGTCTGATATGATGGAATCAAAATAACTTGCTTTTTGGGAGAAAATATTTCAGACATGGGTCATCAAATTTGATAATCTTCCCTTTTGAAACCAAATTGCCATAATGTAATCTGCCTTTTCCTCCAAATATTCAGTGTTTCGTTTTTTACTTTTCTTTTTACCCTCCTAATATTTATACCAAATTTCAGACTACACTATTACTATTTATAATAAGGTTTAAGTGCCCCCACCAATAGTATTACAGATGAATATTTGTAGTGGATATGCTTGAATTTAGCAGACCCAGAGAAAAGGGAAATATATTTTATTTTTAATATGGCTGCAAATAAGGCAGCGTCCATGGTGGGTTCGTGCGCACGTGGCCTTGCGCGTGGCTTCACGCACGTCTCTAGAGGGAGTGATTTGTGCCCTCTAGGTAGATGCGACGAGGGTGGGGGGGAGGGCGGGTGTCGGAGGCATGGCTGTGGACATCACATAGCTGGTGACCCGGCCTTCACACGACAAACAAATGTATTTGTTTCCTCGCGCATCGGGAGAGCCGATGCTCTGCATCGTGCGCGCTCTATGGCCTGCCTCACAGCTGCACATGCGCTCACCATGGACGCGGCTCAAGTGTAACCCACCCTGCCTGGCTGCTAGGGAGGTTACATCAGTGTCTCTTATATTGGCTACTAAGAAGGTATTCCATTATTCAGGGTGCAGGCTTCGTGTGGCTCGGCGATGATGTAGCAAAGATAGACATTATGGTTGCCAGGAACTTTTGTAGTACAAACAACACTCTTTGCACCCCTTTAATTACGACCTTTCTCATTCATCACAGTACATATATTTTCAGATTAAAGCGCAGTCCCCCGTGCGAAACGCGTAAGAGTGGATCGTTCTGCTGTTATGTGTCATTAAAGCTTTTGCACTTACCTGTGATCCAGTCCCGGTCTGCATCTTTTTCACAAGGCAGCTGCACCGCCTCATCTCATCCATATATTTACAGATGACATTGTTTTCTTCAGTTGTTTGTGGCATCCTCGGGTGCCCTCACTTAACCCCCTGGGGAGATGTGGACTCTTGGAGGTGCTTGGATTAACTGATGTGTCCCCGGTCTGTATAACATCCGTTATGCTCTCACTATGAACCCCTTTTCAGGCCCTGGCTGACTCAATTTGGTAGTAGATATATATCCCACTCCGCTGTCTGAACTGCAACTTCTAAACAGACAAGTACCTCAGTATTGTGTGGACCTGCCTGTAGAGCTGGTCCTGTTGCACCCTGAAATCCCCCCTCATGGAGACCTCTGTAGCGTGCATGTCTCCTCTCCTCTAATCCACTCGTTCCACCCTGACCCTATCTCGGGGGCCCTGCTTGAAGGAGCATCTCCCTGACTACAACATAGTAAATGGGCCAGTTATTTCTTCCCTACTCATGGACATTCCTATAAACTACATACACTGAGGCTCCTCCACCTCATTTTTCCTGGAACCCGCTCTCTAGAACCTTCTCTTTCATGTATATGTCCCATGACTTACCTGTCTCTAGGCAGCAATGGGCAGAGCTTAATATTTGCTGATTCACCCATGTACCATGTAATAGGTAATCCCATGGGGGTGGGGGGGAGTTGCATAAGTAAAATGGTTACGGTTGAATCTTTGTTAGCTTATTACAGGTTGTTTCAAAATTATTTAGATTTTTATCTGTCCCTTTAAGCACCGGAGAACGTACTCTTAAACACCAGAAAATCTGTACAACAATCTGGTTACTTTTGCCAGAAGTGTGGGTGTATGTCTCATGTAAGACCAGGAGATTTCCTCTGATGCTGCAATGTGACTAAGCATTTATTTTCTCTTTTAACTTGCCCATTTACTTTGTTTTTGAACAAGTCCAAGAAGGGACTTTATAGGCAAGGTCTTATTACATTCAGAAATATGAATGAGAGAGAACATGATAGCACTGACACTGTTTGGGTAGCACTGCTGGATGCCATACAACTTCTCTTGCTAGTTGCATACCAGCCTCTTAATGGAGCAGTTTCACAATGGCGGTTTCTCTGAAAAGCACATTAACGAGCATGTTGATATCGTGCTTTCGTGAATGTCCCCAAAGTGTCTCCCACTCAGGGCCACCGACAGATTTTCCAGGGCCCAGGACTAGTTTTGACCAGCACACCCCCCCACCCCCCTCCCCGTGTCGGAGTCCTTGCAAGCCCTCCTCGTTCACACCGGTATTTCTCTCCCCCCTCACTCTTCCGCTCCCCTCCCCCTCTCGCCTCTCACTCTTCCCCCCCCCATCGCTCATTTACCCCCTCTCACGCAATCCTGCTCCTCATACTCATTTTCCCCTCCTCCCCATGCCATACGCACACACTTCCCTCCCCCCCCTCACTGCCCACACAACTATCCCCCTCACAATAATTACTGCCCACAATACACACACAATACCCCCCAATACAATACAACACCACTACCCCCCCAGACACAATCACCACTAGCAACACCACTACCCCCCCAGACACAATCACCACTACTATTCCCCCAGATACAAACAACACTACTACCCCCAGATACAAATACAACTACTATCCCCACACCCCCAGATACATTTCCCACTACCCACCCCAGATACAATTATCACTTGTCTCGCCTCTCCTCCCTGTCTGCGGCTCTGCTTCCACTGTTTTTTTGTTGTTTTTTTGTTTGCGGATTGCAAGAACAGCAACGAGAGTTTGATTCCTCGTTCTGCAACCCCACATCTACTGTTGAACATCTATGTATAGAAGGTTCGGATTCATTTTATTTTTGAAATCCTATTGCGAGTCCAAATAAGAATGGGTTTAAAACCCTGTTTTCCAGGCATTCTTTAGAAAGGAAGGAATCCATCCATTCCTGTTTTGCTCTGTGTTGCAGCTTTAACCGCTCTGTTGATCCGCATTTCTCTTCCGGCTACACGTGGAATAATCAGGGGGCATAGGCAGCCAGCCACAGGCTGTTGGGATATAATAGAGCCAGTGGTATGTACAAAATGTGATTACTCCTGTCAACAGCAGAGTGAACCAAATGGTGGGTGAATAGAGCAGACAGAGATAGTGGCCAGAGAACCGGATTACTGGAGTCAGCCATAGGAATAAAGCTGCTTCATCCGGGGCAACTTGAGTTTAGATTTGAGGTTTGTAAACCACAGAAGCAAGACCAGGGAGGGGGAAGTATAAAAAGTTACGGATCAAAGATACAGTTGCACTTTTTCCAGTAACTGGTTTTCTGTTTTTAAATTCAGGATTTTGGCAGGCAGTGTTGCAATTTTGCTAATTCTTCTTCATTCTATTTTTTTTTTTTTTTTGCTGGGCTAAAAGGGTCTTGAAGCCAACTGTAGTCCCATATAATTCGCCCTGCTCAGCTTGCATTTTCTGCAGCTGCCAATGATCTAATAATAGGTGGAATAACAGTGTTTTATATATGGGAATAAACACTGTGGGTCAGCGGATATGGCCCTGGCTTATAAATCAGGAGTCATGGGGAACATTCAGAAATAATATTAATAATGATAAAAAAAAAAAAAAGATTAGGGCAACATGAGACCTGGCATTTAAAGCAGCACTACGACATTCTCCCCACCTTCCAACGTTTCACTTTACAACGAATGGCATATCCAACGCTTTACAATGTAGCCCTATGGGCCATGTTTCGACGCCGGAATGCGTTATCCAACTCTCACTGCCACTGATTAACATGGCACACTTTACAACGGTTTCACTATCCAACGCTACTGTCACGCTGTGCTGACCACGGACAAGGAGGGACCCCGAATCTGAGGTGAGAAGAGTAACACCTGCACCCACAGCTACGGGGACACGCCTGGAAAGTGGAAAATAGGCGTCTGGAACCGTACGGGAGTGTAAGATAAAGTAAGATACTCACCGGACAAGAAGGGAGGTTCCAGAAGGATAGTTGGTACCGAGAGTCTGGGGTCCAGAGCCGGGAGGTAGATCGGAATCCGTAAGCCGAGGTAAAAGGTCGGAGAGTTCAGGAGGTCAGGGTACAAGCTAAAGGTCGAAGTCCAGAGCGGATTCACAGCCAAGCCGGTTCGGTACACAAAAGATCGCTAGGGAAGACAAAGAGACAAGAGCTAAGGCAGGCACGACCGTGGGTAACACAGGTCACACAAAGCTATGCTCAGCCAAAGAAGGAAGGAATAAATAGGAGGAAGGACTAATAGGAAGCGCGGGAGTAACGAGGGAGCGGCCCCAGGGAAGATAGGGATTGGAGAGGACAAGATTGTCACAGCTGCGCTTGATGTGAGGCTTGTGGGTGGTGCACGCGCATCAGGCGTGGGCGCCGCGCGGGAGAGGTACGCGCGGCCTGAGCTGGGGGCGGGACCTCCTCCTGTAGGAGGACGTAAAGGTTCTTGTTCGTGCGCGTGCATGCGCGCGTTCAGCAACCACCGCGGGGAGCGAAGGGGAAGGAGGATCCCACCCGCGGCGGCGAGGCAGTAGAGCCGGAGCGGATCGGGTGAGTAAAGTCTCGGGAGGAACCTCCTTAGAGAGAGGTGTTCCCCCCGGTAACTGAGGACTGTCTGTAAAGCACATGATAATGTATAAGGAGGCAGCCCCAGTAACTTCTCGCTGTGCGTTCAAACTCCGCCCCCCCCTAGTAAATCCGGTCCCAGTTCCTACCTTGTCGCACACCTTTCTCCAGCGGTGCGCGACATGTTTTCAGGCAGGCAGGTGAATTTAAGTTCACAGTTTGCGACGGAGGCGTGGCCACGCCCCCGCCGCCAGTTCAGCCAATGGGGGCGAACCAGCCGCGTGAGGTCAAGGCCACGCCCCTGCAAACCCACTGCCATGCCCCCTCCCGTCGCAAACGCTCCCTCCCCCCCAGACCGCAGATCGCGGTGCAGCGCTGTGCACGCGACGCCCCCCCCACCCCTGCCGGGCGCGCTTGCCACAGTACTGACTGGGACCGAAGCCTAATTCTACATTCTTACAGCTCGCAATCGTTTGGTGCTCCTGATATAAATGTGTAAAAACCCTGATTGTTTGCCTAATATAATGGCTGTTTTGAGGCTTTAAAGGTGCAATCTCTTAAGCAAATTTGCTAAAGATTTAATGAGTTAAATTAATAGGAATCCTTTTGTTTAAAAGCAGTAGAAGTCCTTTTAAATAAATGTAAACGATTATTTAATTGGTATTATGCAATTAGTTTCGATGCCTCCTGGATTTTGGTAACATCGGTGTAATTGTCTTCCTAAGTGTCAGGGTTCTGCTCGCCACAAACCAGGGTCGGACCGCGAGGCTGAGGTAGGGTTGTAAAAGCACCGACCTGAGACCGCGCAGGCTGATCCGGATTGCGCAGTTCGTAGTCATATGTCGCAGGATCAGGATTGGAGAAGACAGCGTCGTCGTTGTAGAAGCCAGGGTCAGGACAGGAGACATCAGGATAAACATTGTTCAGGCAAGAGTTCGGCAACAGGTAGTCAGGAGAGCCCCGCTTCAGCTTAGGAGCGCGGGGTTGGCCTCTGCGCGAGCGACGGCCATGGCCCATGGTGCTGGTCACAGGAGATGGTAGGCAGACCAGAGTAGCACACCGCTTTGCTGCACGGGTGCACCAGTGCTACAGCGCAAGAGTCCTGAGCGGGCTAGGGAATCCTCTGTCTCAGCGCAGGAACCAGGACACGGCCTCTCTAGATTAGGGAAAGAGTAGGCCCCAGGAACCAGGAAGCTGAAGATACACAGGGAAACCTCCGCTTCAGTGCAGGAATCCAGGAGACTGAAGGACACAGGGACGAAACCTCCGCTTCAGTGCAGGAATCCAGGAGACTGAAGGACGCAGGGACGAAACCTCTGCTTCAGCACAGGAGAACAGGAGTGGACCGTGCGTGAATATAGCAGCCGGTCACAGGAAACAAGGAGCTGAAGTGAACAAGAAGAGTACTCAGCTACAACACAGGAGACTGGAGCAGACCGCTGCGTGAATATAGCAGCCGGCCTTAGGAAACCTGGAGCTGCAGACAACAAGGAGAATACTCCGCTTCAGCATGAGAGACAGGAACAAGCGAGGGCTTGTGGCAGAACAGATAGTGACATCCAGGAAGGACTATGCTCGGCAGGGAGCATTATGGGAAGACAATACTTAAAGGCCAGCAGGCCAATCCCCGGAGGGGGGTGTGAAGGTACTGCTCCAATGAATGAATGCAAGTCTAGGTTGCAGTGATAGGCTGCACAGCTGCAGTAGATACCAGAGGGAGTGTGTATAGCTTTGGTGAGTGAATCCAGGCTGCAGCAAACATCAGGAGAGGTGCTCCAGGACTGCACACGTCTGCAAGGTAAGGCATCCAGTAAACTGCGGAGCGGATTCCTTACACTAAGGCCGAGTTTATAGTACTTGCTACGGAGACTGCGTCGTTGCGCAGCACCGTAGCAAGTACATGCACTCCGTCACGGGTTCCCATAATGGGCGCGATGGGAGACGTCACGCAGTCGCGATCGCTGTCAGAGGATTTTGATTTCCACAACTATCTCTGCGTCATGTCAGCAGCATGGTGAGTGGTTCAGCCAGTGGTTCAGCTTCACTCGCACACCGATGCGTCACTTCCGCTCCGTCCCGATACGTCACTTCCGGTCGAGGAAGAGTGGTAGCCGCCCAGAGAGGAGAGAGAAGAGAGGAGAAATTTACTGACAGATACTCACAGAACCGCGACCGGAAGTGACGTATCGGGACGGAGCGGAAGTGACGCATCGGTGTGCGAGTGAAGCTGAAACATCCACCCGAGAGGCTGTATCCCAGTGGAGAACTCCACAGTGCCTGCGGGCAGCTGGTATGGGAAGGTGATCGACCCACAAAAGAGGGAACCCACGAGGGGAGAGATACCTGGATCAACGCGCCCACCGCTGGAGGTACAAAGTCCCTGAGAGTGGTGGTCCACACCAAGTCACACCGGAGGAGGCGGGTGAGCCTGAAGTTTAAACCAAAAATCCTTCTCTCTTTGATCACAATGATTGTGGTACATGCCTGAAATACTTGTTTTTATTGTAAGTGTTCATTTTTTAAACCCCATAAATTCGAGTTTTTTTACATTATACTGGTCTGCACTATGGTTTATATTTCTTTTACATACACTTCGCTGTGGAGCTGAGAGCTGGAGACCCTATCACCTGGTGGGAATATCTGTACAGCAGAGACCATTGAGTGTCAAAACCGCTTGATTTTGACTTACATCTTGTAAGTAGACATCACATATGAGCCAAGAAAGAACGCAGAATATATATCACTTGAATTTTATTGTCTGCACTTAGATTGTTTTTCTTGTTTTATGTTCTTTTCCCTTCATGCTCCCCCTGGATTACAACTGGAGAGTGCTTTTTAAAATAAATCATTTCTGTAGTATTAGATAATACTTGTAATTTATTTATTTATTTATTTTTTTATTCATCCCGTAATGTCATTTTTTTAAAGGCGTTTTAATATACTGAATCCTTTGATTTCTATAGCAGGGTTTAGCACACTTCCCCAGCAGTGCAAAAAAGGTGATTTGTTGCCAATGTTCCCAGCAGTATGAGCTGCATTTTAATTTAGGTTTTTGGCTAAAAAAAATTAGCAGTCAATTACAGTTGGAAAAAAAATAGAGATAGAAACAGACATCAAACTATACAGTATTTTATAGAAATCACAAGAACACCCCCTTTAATTACTTTACAAACAATACTCAAAAGAAAAACAATTCACCTTTAGTTTTGAGGACTGACCGACAGAAGGCCTTACATGAAGATTTTGTTTATGTAAAACGTTAAGTTGAGAAAATGATTTTAAAATACTTAAAACTTCTCGGATTTTTTTTTAAGGTGTCCGTGAGCTCCATTTAACCTATGAAACATGCTACTGTCCTTTAGTCCTAAAAGGGACTTCCTCATTAATATCCTTCCACTTTCCTAATCAATTCTCTGACTTGGATAGGCATTTATATGATTGCATTGAAGTGTCCCCGCTGCACGCACCTGAAAACGTTTCAAAAGGTATCGATTAGCAAGATTACTCCCATCACTGCCATGAGTTTGCTTTAGGCCTTTGGTGCGACTGCACCTTTAGTCACTTTAAGAGCACAGCTGAGATTAAGCAGTGATTCATTGTCTCTCTGGCTTTTGCATCATTCATACTGGCTGAAGATTAACACCACAGAGTTCATTGACATGTCGTTCATAAATTCCTTGAGCTTTTTTATGCTCTCTTTTATATAGAAAAGGTGTAAACTAATCTCTGATGAGCCAAACGAGTCATCTATACACACGTTGAGCCCTGAATGTTTCAATGGTGACTCTTCTTGGGTGTTTTCCACTAGTGACAATTGGAAATTGGTAGAACTTGCAAGTCAGTTGGGCCCATATTTACTAAGTGGTGCTATTCCATAAGATTTTCAATGGTAGAGCGGGGAGGTAATGCACACCATAGAAAAACAACATTAATTGGTTTGGAAAGAGGTTACCGTGTGTTTCCAGAGATACTGTAAGTCAGGGGAGCGCAAACTTTTGAAGCTGCGCCCCCCTGTCTTCCCTTCCCCGGCTCTCGCGCCCCCCCCCCCCCCTTTCCTTGTATCCGCGTCAAATGACGCTGCGGGGTCATGTCACGTCACGTGACCCGCGGCGCCATTTGACGCGTGTGACGTCACATCACATGGCCCCGCCGTGTTGCCATGGCGATGCGTCACACACCCGGCTGAATCCCGGTAAGGGGAGTGTTGCAGGGGCCTCACGCGATCCCCCGGCATTTAATTAAATGCTATGGGGAAGAGCGTGGGGCCTTTGCAACCGCCCGTACGACCCGCCACAAAATCTCCCACCCCCCGGGGGGCGCGCCCCCCAGTTTGCGCACCGCTGCTGTAAGTAGCCATCTATCTGTTGATGTAATGAATAAAATTGAAGACTCTCCAGGCACTTCAAGTAGATATCCAAATATTTGAAAAATGTATTTGACTTAATTGATAAACCAATATTTCGCCTCAAAAGTAGAGTGACCAAACGTCAATGTTTAGCCGGGACAGTCCCGGTTTTTTTGTATGTCCCCGAATTTTTTGTAAATGGGCCAGTTTTAAGTAAATGTTTTGGTCGCCAGGTGCCGGCAGCGCATGCGTGACATTTGTCCTGGGAAAAATATGGTCACCCTACTCAAAGGGCCTTCATCTGGGTAACAAATACAATTAGAAAATACCCCCTTTATGCAACCCCCAGTGTCCAACGTGAAAAAACAATGATCACAGTGTTTCAAAATGGCTGCAGTTGTCGTCGCACTTCCAGTCGGCTTGTGCCCAGTACAGCGTGATCATGTACAACGTAATTGAAGGGACTGCTCCTTGCGTCAGAAGGGCAGACTTCATCTCCTTATTCTTAGGGGCGCTGACAAAAGAACTAAAAATAATCACAATACCAGTGAAAACTATATAATACTTGTATAAACTGATTGTGATAAAAACGTGTGATACTAGTAAGTGACTATTGTACTTATTTACATAGAAACATTGCCATGAAATGTATATCCATCTAAATCAGGGGCGGCCAACCTGTGGCCCAAGGGCTGCATGCGGCCCTTCAGTGCTACATGTGTCGCCCCTGAAGGAAAAGAAACACTGAGGATTCTGAGTGCAGACAGTGCAGAGTGACGATAGAGACATGGAAGAGGAGAAGCCAGAGTGCCTGCTAACCAGCTCCTCTCCTGAGCTCATATGGACCAGTGACCCCCGGTGGGCTCCCAAGCAGTACAGGGTACAGTGAATATACACCCTGTCTGCTGACAGCTCCATGTGGTGCTGGCTGTGGAGACAGGAGAGCAACATGTCACCCACTCTCCATGAGTCGTTCCCTCCACTTATCACCCTCTTCTCCCCTATGTGTCCCCCTCTACCCCATGTCTTCCCCCCTCTTCCCCTCCCCATGTCACCTCCTCTGACCCCCCCCCCCTCCCAGTTGTGCCCTGTGTCAGGGTAAGTGGTGCTATTCCATAAGATTTTCAATGGTAGTGCGGGGAGGTAATGCACACCATAGAAAAACAACATTAATTGGTTTGGAAAGAGGTTACCGTGTGTTTCCAGAGATACTGTAAGTCAGGGGAGCGCAAACTTTTGAAGCTGCGCCCCCCCCTTTCCTTGTATCCGCGTCAAATGACGCTGCGGGGTCATGTCACGTCACGTGACCCGCGGCGCCATTTGACGCGTGTGACGTCACATCACATGGCCCCGCCGTGTTGCCATGGCGATGCGTCACACACCCGGCTGAATCCCGGTAAGGGGAGTGTTGCAGGGGCCTCACGCGATCCCCCGGCATTTAATTAAATGCTATGGGGAAGAGCGTGGGGCCTTTGCAACCGCCCGTACCAACCCGCCACAAAATCTCCCACCCCCCGGGGGGCGCGCCCCCCAGTTTGCGCACCGCTGCTGTAAGTAGCCATCTATCTGTTGATGTAATGAATAAAATTGAAGACTCTCCAGGCACTTCAAGTAGATATCCAAATATTTGAAAAATGTATTTGACTTAATTGATAAACCAATATTTCGCCTCAAAAGTAGAGTGACCAAACGTCAATGTTTAGCCGGGACAGTCCGGTTTTTTTGTATGTCCCCGAATTTTTTGTAAATGGGCCAGTTTTAAGTAAATGTTTTGGTCGGCAGGTGCCGGCAGCGCATGCGTGACATTTGTCCTGGGAAAAATATGGTCACCCTACTCAAAGGGCCTTCATCTGGGTAACAAATACAATTAGAAAATACCCCCTTTATGCAACCCCCAGTGTCCAACGTGAAAAAACAATGATCACAGCGTTTCAAAATGGCTGCAGTTGTCGTCGCACTTCCAGTCGGCTTGTGCCCAGTACAGCGTGATCATGTACAACGTAATTGAAGGGACTGCTCCTTGCGTCAGAAAGGCAGACTTCATCTCCTTATTCTTAGGGGCGCTGACAAAAGAACTAAAAATAATCACAATACCAGTGAAAACTATATAATACTTGTATAAATTGATTGTGATAAAAACGTGTGATACTAGTAAGTGACTATTGTACTTATTTACATAGAAACATTGCCATGAAATATATATCCATCTAAATCAGGGGCGGCCAACCTGTGGCCCAAGGGCTGCATGCGGCCCTTCAGTGCTTCATGTGTGGCCCCTGAAGGAAAAGAAACACTGAGGATTCTGAGTGCAGACAGTGCAGAGTGACGATAGAGACATGGAAGAGGAGAAGCCAGAGTGCCTGCTAACCAGCTCCTCTCCTGACCTTATATAGACGAGTAACCCCCGGTGGGCTCCCAAGCAGTACAGGGTACAGTGAATATACACCCTGTCTGCTGACAGCTCCATGTGGTGCTGGCTGTGGAGACAGGAGAGCAACATGTCACCCACTCTCCATGAGTCGTTCCCTGCACTTATCACCCTCTTCTCCCCTATGTGTCCCCCTCTTCCCCATGTCTTCCCCCCTCTTCCCCTCCCCCTCCCCATGTCACCCCCTCTGACCCCCCCCCTCCCAGTTGTGCCCTGTGTCAGGTTATAGTGCCATTAGGTTATGTCCTGTGTCAGTGTGTAGTGCCACTGGCTACATACTCTGTGTATAGTGCCGTCAAGTTATACTCCGCACTATACACTGGCACAGAGTATAACCTGACGACACTACACACTGACAGTAGTATGTTTAAGGACATTCAGCAGTTTGACGAGAGATTTTATGACCTACCAACTTGTAGTAATGTTAGGGTTATGTCTACACCTCCACTTCCTGGAGATGTAGGGTACATACTAAGCGCTTACATTAAACGTGTTCTTGGCACAACAGCTGCTGGGTCAGTATCACGACCGAAGTAGTTTGCACCTGCTGAAAAACACATTGTAGGCTAATGATGGGAAACTGCGTAACATTTGGTTTGGCAAACTTTGCTCACTGTTCTAAAGCTTTTTTTAAATGTTTTTCTTTTAAAGTCATATCCCTAACAGTCAAAGGGAATAAACTGGTTCCCACACGTGATGACCTTTTTTTGTTTTTGTTTTTTCGGCCCTCTAGGGACCAGTTTGTTTCTCTTTAGTTTTAGCAATTTATTGTACCATCTAGGAAATGCAGAGGCTCACACACCCGCCCACAATCTAGTTGCCTGCAGCTTCGGGTTTGTATCCGTTTCCTATACGGCTGCTTTCACAGTTAAGTGTAAAACATGAATGTGAAGGGCCGCGCTGCACAGATAACATGGAAACATCCTGCGTTTGCTCTCCGGACGAATGTGAACTTAAGAGCACGGTCTGTAAAACCAGGTAGAACCATTCATATTATAGCAACATTTCTAAACCACTGTATTGATATAAATACTTGGGGAATGTGGCTTTAGGTGTATTAGTTAGTAGGTTTTTATTTGGGGTAAATGGATTAGGGCTTGTTTTGTCTGTTATAGGGGAACTTATTTATTTGTGTACGTGCAACTCTGGTCCCTTAAGGGTATCAAGGAAATAACATAATAACCAATTGGAGGATAATGATGAAAGATGCTGAACAGTAGCATGTTTTTTTTTGTATTTCTATCTATTTGCCTTTTGTATAGCCCACCCAACTAGAAATCGTCCTTTTAAGTTGCATGTGTTTTGGGATGTGTAGCGCAGAATCATATAAAAAGGAGACACACACAGTGCAAAATATTTCTCCCAAAAATGATTGAGTAATTGGATTAAAGCGCACATTAGGCGCCACAACTCACTGGAGAGCTTACCATCCACATGGTTGAAAGGGGATCAAGCCACATACTGTATTGGAGTGTCCCAAGGATTACATATACTGCCTGATTTTTCCTGAGGCCGTGTGAGTTGTGGCGCCTAATGTGCAACTTAATCCAATTACTCAATCATTTTTGGGAGAACTATTTTGCACTGTGGGTGTTTCCTTTTTATATGATTCTGCGCTCAATATCCCGAGACACATGCAACTTACAAGGATGAAAAGGCCGATTTCTAGTTGGGTTGAGCAGCGTATCTCATTTCTGTTCACAAATATAAGCACGATATTTCTTTTTAGTTCACCATTTATTGCAATACATCACTTGTTCACTTCGAAATATTCTGCACAGTACTTTTATATTTATAGAGCGCGCAGTGTTTTTTCTGGTCTATAGAAGTCAATAGAATAAGTTAAGTTTCTTTTTATGCACCAAGAGAGGATTTCATGCATTGGATTCTTTCAAGTTAGGTTAGTCAACCAAGCTTTACTACCTCCTAAAGCCCGTAATATAGTGGGCGCGCGCGTGGCGCTTATAGTTGGCTGTGGATAGCCAGCCGTCCTATACTAGGGCCGTGCGCGCGCACGGCAGTGAGCGTGGAGCCGGCCGACAGGGGGGAAGACTCGGAAAAGTACGTTTTTGCGACGCTACCGCCGCTGTATTGTATTGTATGTCTTTATTTATATAGCGCCATTAATGTACATAGCGCTTCACAGTAGTAATACACGTGGTAATCATATAAATAACAAATACAGATAACGTATCATGGGAATAAGTGCTTCAGACATACACGTAACATTTAGGAAGAGGAGTCCCTGCTCCCAGGAGCTTACAATCTAATTATGTAATGTATGTATGCGTAATGCTGTAATGTGTGTGTGTGTGTGTGTGTGTGTGTGTGTGTGCACAATGTTAATAAATAATTTATTCTTACACAATGTGTCTTTTTTTAATTTTAAAAATATAAAATAATAACACACACACACACACACACACACACACACACACACACACACACACACACACACACACACACACACACACACACACACACACACACACACACGCGCGCGCATACATATACATACACACACATATGCATACATATACATACACACACATACACACACATACACACACATACACACACATACACACACACCCATATACACAAACACACAGACCGCTGCAAACCTGTCGCTCCCGGCAGCACGGACCGTATACACAAAAAGTGTGTGTCACGTGTACGCGCGTTCGCACAGGCGCTTGCGCCCGCACCTACTATAGAACAAGCCTAAGAATATCACTGAGGATAAGGTCTACACAGCTCTGTTAAATCAGGACTCGTAATGGGACATTACCTAAAATGGGGACAGACGTTCAGTTCCCTGAGGGTAACATTCATCCTTAAAGCTAATTACTGTATAAGCAAAAACAACAGGTGTTGTATAGGCCCATTAGTATAGCTTAACACCAGGTTATTGTAGAATAATGTTGCGTTATCTTCCAATAACGTGACATTAAGTACGTCTTAGCATTTCTCCAATCCAGACCCTGAAATAGGGCTTTACCTCGAGTTGAGAAAGGGAGCAGAGGGAAATAACACAATAGTTAAATGATTATGGCGTTCCACCTATTCAGACACGGCCACAGCAGTATCTCAATGTCTGTATGGGAGTAACGCCAAGTTTAGGTATGACACAATGTTATTTAACGTTAAGTCCCCACGGTAACCATGTTTGCAGGATATGTAATGTTATGTTAATGCTTCATTTACATGTCCTCACTCATGAGCAGTATAGTTAACGCTATGCTCTACACGGGAGAAAACATTGCTCCTCTTCTTGGTCTTTGAAGATACACGGTTAGTGTTAATGTGATGTTATGTTAGGTTAACGTCACATTAGGTGACTTAGCTTCGTGTATCTGGGTCTTAGTGAGGCACTTGGCAGGGGGGGGGGGATATAAAATTCTTAGGAGCCAGCCAGCATTTTTAGTAGCCGGCGTTTTGTGAAGCACGTGGGGGAGAAGGCTACCGGCTACATCACCTGTCCTCCCCATTCCCTCCCAAGCATCGGTGGCTCTGTGTCACTGTGTGTATCTGTGTCACCGTATCTGTGTGTTTCTCTCTCGCTGTCTCACACGCATGCACACTCCACTCCCCCTCCTCCAGCCACAGTGTGCATTGAGTGCGTGAGGCGGGCAGAGTACAGGAATGCTCCGACTAACTTTGCCCCCAGCCTTCGCGAGACTGCTGCCTCACAGTCGCCGCCCCTGCACTACTCGCTTAGCGGTGCGGCAGTGACTGGCCTGTGATTCGCGGCTGTGATTAACAAGTCGATCATCACTGCGCACAGCACAGGCGGCAGGGGGGAGATTTTAGGCGACCAGATGCCCGACATTTTTCCATCCCTGTATTCAAGGTGTTTTCACCTAGGTTTTTTTTTGTACTAGATGTGAAGCAGGGGGGTCTCCAAAGGGGAACCATGTTAAATTAATCTCAGGAGACCCCCTGCAACCCCAGCAGAGCGAACATTATGGCAATTTTAAAGGCCCACGTAATGCAGGCCAATAGGAAGGCACAAGGTCATCAGTCACAGTTTCCTATCGGCCCGCGTCCCGTGGGACCTTTAAACCTGTTTGAAATACTGGCAGCATCTACGGAGGGGTCTTCGTTAAAACAAATAGGAACATTTTTTCTGAATGTCTTAGGTTACAATACACAGGTTGTGAGTAAATGGAAGATTCTAAAGATGTTGAAACAGGTACAGTGTATACATGACAACGCATGGCACAATGAGAAATTGTATGAAACTTCTGTCCGGGAAACACCATGATTGACAAGTCATTAATACTTTGAACCCTGTGTTCTGATTCCTTAATATCATTGCATTGGTTTATAGTGCATTAGACCGCAAAATAACCTCGGTTGGTTTAGATTTCTTTTTAATTAAACATATTTTATGATTTGAAGGGAGGAATTAAAAAATGGTGTGTGTGTGTGTTTATCAGAACTTTTGTGGTGTGTGTTTTTTCTCTAAAGCTTTTGAGAGATCACCTTCCTCATTGGAGAATGTGTTACGGACAAGAGTACCCTCCATCGCTCTCCTCTTTGTTAGTTTATAGATCCCTCCTGCATCTTTATAACATGAACAAATAACTTGTGTTCGTGATGGGTAGCAGATTGTATGGACCAACTACAGTAATTCAATAGCAGAGAAGTGTCTAAGGCTGAGTCCATAGAAGGACCGACAGCGCTGAGCCGTGCGGACGCTCATCGATGAGCCCCGTCAACCTCAATGTGGATGGCTTGAGAGGGGGCTCCCGTGAGCGTCCGCAGGCGTGCAGAGGCGCAGGGATTTTCAGCCGACATCAGAAATTGATCTGAGCGCGCTGTCGGCTGAAAACCTCCAATCACAGCGAAGCAGTGTCACGACGTTGGCGCGGTGACGTTGACATTGGTGCTTCGCAGCTATTGGCCCCATTACGTCAGTGCTCCGCCTACCGATCACGCACGCTGGCTCGTCTGCAAGTCCATACAATCGCTCCTGATTGAGCAGGCGAGCGTCAGCGCGGAGGAGTTGCTTATATGGACACAGCCTTAGACTGATGCTGATGCACTTCTATAGTAACATAGTAAGGACGTGCACAATGACTTTGCGTTTTGTAGGTTGTATATGCAAACTATACACACTATTATCATGCATTTGCATTGTAAACTTGATTTTGTCCACACTGGACAGTTGTGCTAGCTAGAAAAGCTGTTTGTCTCTTGGTTGCCATTAAACAATATGTTTCACTGGCACAGCATGAAGTTTCAATAAAGTGAAATTCAGTTTAATGTGTTTTTTTGGGGGGACTGCACATTTTGGCCATGAAGCCTAATTATCAGAGATTTGTATGAATCATGATTTTGTGTGTGTGTGTATATTGTATTGTGTTGTATTGAATGTCTTTATTTATAATTGCTTCCATAGTCAACTCTATCCCGTCTGCAGGCCATATCCCTAAGACCTGGAAAGCTGCCAGAGTTGTCCCAATCTTCAAAAGTGGGGACAAAAACATTGTCTCAAACTACAGGCCAATCTCCCTTCTCCCAATCCTATCCAAAGTCATGGAAAAATGTGTCCACTCCCAACTAAGCGATTACTATAACAAGACAAAATTTCCCAAGCCAATTCCAATCTTGCTTTCGCCCCAAACAGTCTACCGTAACTACCCTGCTAAAAGTTTGCAATGAAATCCAGTGTGGAATGGAACAGGGACAATTCACTGGTGCAGTATTCCTAGATTTTGCAAAGGCTTTTGATACAGTTGATCATGTTATCTTGCTTAACAAACTCCAGAGCTCTGGAATAGGGAAGCATGCTTTAAACTGGTTTCAGTCCTACCTATCAGGTAGATCCCAACATGTGTCCATCTCACTCTCTAACTCCAACCCCATGGATATCACCTGTGGTGCACCGCAAGGCTCTGTTCTGGGGCCCCTACTCTTCTCAGTGTTCATCAATGATCTTCCCACAGCTTGTAAGGAAGCCTCAATACACATGTATGCAGATGACACAATCCTATATGCACACAGCCATAGCCTCTCTGACCTTCACCACATACTTCAGTCTGACTTTTTGAGACTCGAAAACTGGATTTCCCAAAAGAAACTGTTTTTAAACACTGACAAGACTGTAACAATGGTATTTGGGACCAAGACTAAATTTTTAAAGCTTCCAGCGACTGAGCTCCAGATTAGAACCAACACTAACACCACCCTAACCCCTAGTTTTAAATACCTGGGCTTATGGTTTGACTCCCACTTAACATTTGGGATGCACATTGATACCCTGACAACCCGACCTACGCCAAACTAGGGGTACTTTACAGGAACAAATCTTCCCTAAGTTTCCTGGTCAGAAAGCGTATCGCACAGCAGATGCTAATGCCAATTATTGACTATGGAGACATAGTATATGGTTCGGCACCTCAAACCCACCTTAGCAAACTTGACACCCTCTACAATTCAATTTGTCGTTTTGTTCTCCAATGCAACTATAACACACATCACTACGAAATGCTCAAAGAACTAGATTGGTCATCACTCGAGTCTAGGCGCAAAGTTCACCTTTCCTGTCTTGCCTTCAAATTCTTTATGGGCAAGCTACCCAGCTACCTGAACAAGCTCCTCACCCCTACCACATGCAGCACCTATCATCTGAGATCAGACTCCAAAAGACTGTTCATGGTCCCAAGGCTCAACAAAGTATCCGGCCACTCCTCCTTCTCTTACCGTGCACCCCAAAACTGGAACAACCTACCAGAGACTCTCTCATCCACCACCAGTTTAAGTTCTTTCAAATCTATGGCTGTCACACATTTTAATCTGGTCTGTAATTGTTTCATACGCCCATAATATAATCTTTAACTGTGCATGCAATGTCTTGTATATAATGTATAACCTGCTCATTTATGTAACTATTTGTAACCATGTATTATTTGTTTTACTCTGTGCCCAGGACATACTTGAAAACGAGAGGTAACTCTCAATGTATTACTTCCTGGTAAAATATATTATAAATAAATAAATATAGCGCCATTAATGTACATAGCGCTTCACAGTGGTAATACATGTGGTAATCAAATAAATAACATATAGTATAAATAACAGGTCATGGGAATTAGTGCTACAGGCATAAAAGTAACATTAAGGAAGAAGAGTCCCTGCTCCGAGGAGCTTAAAGTCTAATTATATATATATGTGTGTGTGTATATGTATGTATGTATGTATGTCAAAAGGAGTGCTACTGAGCGTGGCAAATGTATACAACAAAAAACAGGGTAGCCCAATGCTACATCCAATTGACAAAACATATATAGTAATAAGTATAAAGTTTAAATACTTCAATAACAATATTTTCTTGGTTATTTAGTTAAACCCTTTGGCCAAAGCGTCATAAGCCTGCATACCAACGTCAAGGTATAACCAAATTTGCAGGTCCTAACACTAAACTGTGAACCTTTCCTTTTACCTCCTCTGTATGAGGGGAAGCAACCACCGTGGGTCCTGTTCATACAGCAAAATGAGAGAACATCCCAAGTTAAAAAGATGGTGAGGGGTGAGCTGTGGGAGGAGGGGCCACTTACCTCCAAACAACTGTTCCCAGTTAGAAATTGATTAACACACACTTTCCCAGTAAGCTTATGATGCTTTGGCCAAAGGGTTTAACTAAATAACCAAGAAAAAAGTATTATTGAAGTATTTAAACTGTTTACTTATTACTATATATGTTTTGTCAATTGGATATAGCATTAGGATCCCCAGTCCTATGATTGACATAGCTGCTGAGGTTGCCATGCTGCGCCGGTCTTTGGAGGTGGAGGATTGGTGGCTGGTCACAACACTCTGTGGCTCTGTGTGTGTGGCACTCACACTGTTAGCCCCCCCACCCCCATTTTAACAGACCCTACACACACACACACACACACACACACACACACACACACACACACACACACACTGACAGAACCTCCCCCCCTTACCCCACCACGAGATTAAAATAAAGACAATGTAATAATGGAAAACTATTTGGGGGGGTGGGGGGGCTGGGGGCGGCAGTGGAATGAATGTTGGATAATATATTTATCTGTGATCAGATGTTCTTACTTTAATTGAATTTCCTGGTTTGTTTAATTCGCAGCAACACAACAGCACAGTCTGTTTCCGTATATATCAAGTGTGAAATGAGTGGAAATCAGAAGGTCACCCTCCTATCACATGCAGATGTGGCACAGGGTTATTGCACCCGCTGGCACATTATGGTGGCATATTCTGCATTATCACCGCCATTGAATCTTGTAGAAATGGTTAATCTGCGTTATAACACAGTACAGACATACAATGGGACTGGAGCATGTATGTAAAGCGAAAATGTACTTAAAGTGAAGTACTTCCTTTTCCCCACTTATCGATGCATGTACTATACTGCAATCGTCATATACGCGCATAACTGATGTAAATAACACATTTGTAACAAGCTCTATAGTCTCCCCGCTTGCACACAGCTTCGGTACAGGTAGGGAGCTGGTACTGTTGTTCAGGACGTGCTGACAGGAGCATGCGTGAGCTGCTGTTTGCATATTGGGTGATATGTCCTTACTTGTGAGTGTACTTAAACCGGGGTATGCCTGTATGTGTTTTCAGCGGAAGCAATTAATTACAGTATTGTACGTCTGTACGAGGCATGTCACTAATCCTATATATTTTTTTCCATCTAGAAACTAATTTTACATATGTATGAAGCAGTGACTCAGTGAGTAAAGACACTCAGTGAGTGCAGAGTGTGAAGGGAGCCGGGTTCATATCCTGGTGTCCGCTCCTTGTGTCCTTGGGCAAGTCCCTGTGCCTCCCGGTCTAGGACACTTGGTCGCGGACGTTTTGCCGCAATCCAAATTCTGCCAGCGGTTAGCTGCCCCATACCTCTCCGCCAGCCGGTTTGCCACCAAGCCAAGTCCCTAACCTTACCCCTTACCCTAAAAACCCCTCATGTTAACCCTTAATACTAAAGCTACCCCCTCCCCAAAAACTTTACTCTAATCCCCTATTCCAAAAAGCTTAACCCCTTACTCTAAACCTTTACCCTTGTCCCCTGCCCTAAAAATCTTAACCTTTTAACCTAATCCCTCTACCCTAAAAAACTTAAACCCTTACCCTAAAGCCCCGATCTTTAACCCGTAAATTTACCCTTAAATTAGCTGAGCGTCCAGCGGCGTCTGCGGCTCCCTCTTCGGCCGAACACCGGCGGAGCATTGGTCGAAGCGAGATGGCCCTGACCCAATGTCCGATTCCGGTGCCTCAGGCACTAAACAATTTGATTGTAAGCTCTGCGGGGTAAAGATTTATTGTGCCTGCAAAATGATATCTGTAGCGCTGCATACACTGTCGGCGCTATAAGAGAAATATATATTTTATTATTATATACTTGTTGCACGCCCTTTGAAACTCAAGGTCGCTGCTAGTCGTTAGTCTACTTCAAGATTCCTGGCTGCTTTGTGCTTTGTGCAGTTGTATTTACGCCTCTTCATTTGTGCATTAAAACATGAATTCGTTTTTACACATTTTTGTGTTTGCCAACAATCAACGGTATTTAGCTTGGAATGTTTAATTTTACCATTTCCTATTGTTTTAAAACAGTGAAGCAATTGACCATTTTAAGAGTAGGAGTATCAGAACATGACTGAGGGCTATTGTTCTATTAGAAGCTTGATACATTTCGTTTTGTGTGGACTTGCAAAAGTCGATTGAAAGGCACACACAATGAATGCCTCCAATAGGTAATATAATAGTTGTCCTTTGACGCTGAATTAGATCTGGTGATACTGCCGGCTCTAATTTTGTATGTCTGTCCTGTCGATTTGTATATATGTTTTACATTAATTACATGTCAAAAGACTTTTTGCAGGGCAGAAGTACCTTTTAAAGGACCAGCATGGAAGTTCCTTATTGATGTATTTTGTACAGATTTTCAAGTGCTCCTGTCTCTTTCCATTGAATATAATGTGGCTAAAATGAATAACCGATTTGCGATGTAGCACTCCGATCACACCCCCTCCGGCACTTCACGATCATGTAACCGCTCAGGCGTCAGTCGGCCAGATAGTGTTCAGCACTCCACAGGAGCGCAGCACACCATTTCCCCTACAAAACTAGCAAATGGCATATGGCTAAGCTTCTATGTCACGGGGCCCCTGGAGTTCGAGACCCCATGATGGGGTAGCTATGTCACGGAGCACCGACAGAATTAAGGCTGCGTCCATAGAGCCTCAGCCCGCGCTCCTCCGTGCTGACGCTGAGGCTCGTCTGCCCGGTCAGGAGCGATCCCATGGACTGGCAGGCGAGTCAGAGTGCGCGATTGGGAGGCGGGGGGAGGTGGGGCAGTGATGTCGCTGGGCCAATAGCCCGTGACGCACCAACGTCACAGCGCCGTGACATTGACGCTGCTTTGCTGTGATTGGAGGTTTTCAGCCGACAGCGCACTGAGAAATAGGCTCTGCTGTCGGCTGAAAATTCCAACGCCTCAGCACGCCTGCGGACATTCGCGTGAGCCCCCTCTAAAGACATCCTCATTGAGGATGCAGGAGCTCAGTGCGGAGCGTCCGCGCGGCTCAGCGCGGCTTCCCCTGCTATGGACGTAAGCAGCAGTCTACACGATTACAGATATATTTACATATTTTATACAAATAAAATGCCCCTCTTGCCCTTTCGGGAGGTTTCCCTCCCCCCCCCCCCCCAAATCCAATGTATCGTTTAGGAGATATAAGCGTTTGAAATAATAAGCGTCCTGGGGATCAAAATGGAGCTCTCCAGCTACATCTGTATGTACAAACAAGCTAGATCCCAATTTTATGTTTTCATTAACATCTGCCCTCTTTAATCTGCTCTGCCAAATATCTTTGCTTTAATATGCCTCTGTACTTTCACATTGGAGAATAATCTCTTGGCATTGTAATGTTTGCCTGTGAGTTCATGTGGGGGAGGGACTTGAAATCCAATCAGTTTACTCCTAGACGTTTGGGCATCGGAAGATTGCGTTACTACGTCCTCCATTCACATTTAACAGCGACGCTCAGCTTAAAAACGGAGAAGCCGTTGCTTTTGTGGTTGCCTTCAGTAAATCATATTGCACTGTGATAGACACCTATCTTTCTTTTTTTATAATGTTGCAGTCCCGAGGTGTCTGATTTGTAAACATTTTTTTTAGTGGGGAAGAGAAGAAAGGAACCCGCGAGTGCATATAGGTGTTTTCCATAGGCCCACATAACCGGCTTCATTTACCCTATTATCATGTGTCCTGCTGTGGCGGCGTCCCAAATAAAATAACAAATAAAAATCACTGGAAGATTTCACAGACGGGAAAAAGCCAAATGACTCTTTACAGTGCGCGTAAGACTTGCATGCTATGTTATGAGCCCTGGTACGGCAGAGCCACTATTGACATACCAGGTACACTATGGCACAAATGCTCATTTTCTAGGCATGAGTGGAGCCCTCTCCACTTTGGTTTCCATCAGCCTGGAGGCGGTCATGTGATCGCTGCTGAAGCCATCATATGACCGCAAGTGCTTCCCTGTTTGTGATCATTTGTTGCCAGTATTCCCAGCAGTTTCAGCTTCAAACTGTAACAATAGATCATGTTACCTTAGAAATATAAGAATACCTTGTAGCTGCTGAGTTACACTGGCTGAAGGATTGATTTGAAACTGAAAGGCGACCATTTAGTGAATCCTGGGAATGATCGATCACGGGAGAACCAATCGATCGGCAGCTTAGGTAATTTGCTTTCAATAAAGATAATCAAAGGCTGCATATATTAAAACAAAGACACATTTCTTTAAAAAAAAAAAAAATGTAAACTGCTTGGATTGCCTCTTTAATCCACACATGCCCTGCAATTATTTTAATCAGAGGAAATCCATGCATGGCGGAAAAAATACTCTTATTTTGGGTTTTTGTGAACATCCCCATAAAATCTGTATTATTAGTCTGCATTTAGTAAAAAACATTTTTTAACTCGTTGCTTACATTTTGCAGGCATATAATTGTTTATCCACATCACTTTTTTTTTTTGTGTGTGCATTTATTCAGTCCTAACCCCCTGCCATTAAAATGTGACCTTTTATCCTGCTTTCTCTGGGCAAACTAATAAAACTGATGGCACACGATAGATTCCTGAAATCACAAAGCCAGCGGATCACATTTCCTGATGACCTAATATTTTATTTAAGAGAAGGAGTGAAGAAAATGTTTCTGGCATCTGGCCCTTCCTAACTTATTTCGCAGGACATTCTTTCCTAGACCCTCCTCCCCCCCCCCCGCTCCCTCCTCCCCCCGCTCCCTCCCCCTCCCCTCTCCCTCCCGCTCCCTCCTCCCCCCGCTCCCTCCCCCTCCCCTCTCCCTCCCGCTCCCTCCCCCTCCCCGCTCCCTCCCCTCCCCGCCTCAAAAGCAGGTTTAAAAAAAATAATTAGCCCCGTAGGTGCCACCTCCCTGGCCCATTGGCACTTCTGCATCACGTGACGCTCCTTCAGTTTTGGGCGGGGGGCTGGTTGTGACGAGGAGGGGGCGGGTCCTCCCTTCAGTGAAATACGCTATTGGAGCGTCGATTTGCGTACGGCTCCTCTAAAACGAGCAAAGGGCAGTGACGTACGGTGTCTTTCGTAAAGCCACCAGCGTGACACGTTAGGGGTTAAACATGATTATAGATGGCATTGCACAGTACAATGGCAGGAACATATAGTAGCTTTGTATTTGATGTTAGGAAATCCTGATCCTGTTAAGCAATGATATTTGTTAGGTGTATGGTGCACTTAGAGGCATATGACAACAACAGAAGATTTTCAGCTGAAAACGGCCCGAACGACCGCTTCAGACTATATTGAACAAAAACAAAATGGGAGAGGGTCCGGTGTAACGTAAATCATTCTTTCCATTTCAATGAAATAGAATCCAAATGTCGGACTGACGGTGCAGGCTGCTCTTCTGACGTGGTATTTGTAAGTTCTGTACATTTGCACCTTCTGAGAGACGTACACAGTGAAAGATACAAAATGCTGAGCCCATACTTCTCCCTGTACAGACACGAGCGGGCAGGTTGAGTTAGCGGTTCCAGTGATTTTGCACGGGCCGCTAGTAAGCAGAACTCCACGCGCAGCTTGGTCAATCCGGCTAAGGGACTAAGGAGCTCAGGCTGCCATGTATTGGGGAGGGAGAGCAATGGGAACTTCTGTTCTTTATTTAAAAGTGCATTCCGGCCCGAGGAAGATTAGGAGAATGACACAGGGAAGCAATCTACTCTTGTATTATGCAACCTATTTCTCCCCCCACCCCCTCTTTGTAACTGAATGCTATAGAATTGTAATTTTCTCCGGGCCCTAAGAAATATGAAGTTGAAGATTTTATTTCTGCAATTTGGAGGAAGGTGAGGGAGTAACTTCAGAGTTAAAAAAAGTTGTATTGGATGACAGACTGTAACATAACGTGAAGTTAAAAGTACTGGAACTGATGGATTTTTTTTTTTTTTTTAATCAAACGTGATTTTTTTAAATTTAAAAAGAAAAGAAAAATCCCTGGCTGTTTTTGACAGAAATGTAAACTTCAAAGTAATTAGCCATGTCCTTTCCTACTTGGCCATATAACAAGGAAAGGGTGCACATAAATATAACCTTATGACGGTAGAGCAAACAAAATATTGGAATGTTGGCAACAAATGATCCCAAACAGGAAAGTGTTACAAAGATCTTGCACTGCTGGGGAGGTGGCTAAAACCTGCTAATCAGCATGATATAAGTCATGAAGCTGACCATATTGGTCCAAAATAGAACTGCATTGTATAAGTCAGGGGTGCGCAAACTGGGGGCGCTAGATTTTCAGGGGGTGCGGCAGTTATAGATGTCCCGTGCTCTTCCCCCAGGAATTTCAACTAAATGCCGGGGGACGGCGTGTGGCCACTATAACACACTTGCCTTTCAGCGACGCATCGTCATGCTAACCCGGTGTCAAATGACGCCGCAGGGTCACGTGACGGCACGTTACCATGGCAACGAGCAGGAGGGTACGAGGCGCCGAGGAGAGCAGGCAGGGGTGCGCACAGGGAAAAGTTTCCTCACCCCCGGTACTATAAGTGACTGAAAGAGTGTTACAGACGTGTTTCCATGCAATGAATTGGTCAGGTGTCCTTTATCACCCACCATTTCCTTCTGTACTTTTCTAGTTGGGCCGTGTTTTCTGTTCTCTCTTCCAGAGTTGTTTAATCCAATTTGAGGGCCTTGTTTCTTTTTCTTTTCTCATGCTAAGTTACTGTCAAGTGGACATAACCTTCTGGCAGCTGCCTGTTTGCTAGAAGAGGAGCTGTACAGATCGTAGCTCACATCAGAAGTGCAGCTACTGTTGATCGATATGAAGGACATGTACAATTACAACGAAAAGTAATGCAATCCTCATGAACTTTATAGTTTGCTGTGTTTTAAAGGTGACGTTATGTTGATGTCACTGAGAAATGACATGGGTCGCTTGAAGAAGTGATGTCACTGCGATATGTTGAGGGCAATAAAAAGGCACATATTTGCGAAAGCCTTGAAAAGTAATTTAAACTTTTTGTTTGCAAGCTTACCAATTTCTGAATTTTTTTGTAAAAATCAAATAATTCTGCCAGGAAGTTTCCAATAGAGACGGCGAAACTATCAAAACCTGTTTTGCAGAATTTCCCGAGCTTTTCATTAAAAATCCGCTTTGTGGTGTAAAATCGGTCGACTGATTAGTTTCAATCCGTACGGATTAATCCAAAACCGCCATTGGATACAATCCACTGGGGAACTTTTACAATCCAAACCGTGGATTCTGCAAGAGCTGGTGGATTTAAAGAATCCAATCCGCGGATTCTGCAAGAGCTGGTGGATTTAAAGAATCCAATCCGCGGATTGTATTGTTGGCGGTAAAAAAAAAATCTTTTTTTACCATGGCCCCGGCCTTAGGCAGGTCTGCAACCCCGCCTTTCACCATTATCCCCAGCATACAGTGCTTCCACTGCAGCAAGGGATTCTGGGAAATGACATACAAACGGGGTTGCTAACTTCGGGTTTGGCATCCCCTTCTCGGGGCTACGGGTTTGTCCCTGAAATCTCCGGGTGGGCGGGTGGTCTGGACGGCAGTGAGCAGTGACGCGCTCACGTGAATGTGAGTGCTTTAAGCATTTCAGAAAACAGAATAACTTGATGCAGCCTTGTGTGGGAGGGGGGGGTTGTGGTTACCACAGCTTTGCATTGATTGGTTGAATCATTATGATGTCAGTTTTACACGGGATTCTGTGATTTGTAGTTCATATGTCTTTAACTAAAATTGCAAAGGAAGAGAAGCAGGACTACAACTCCCAGAAGACCCTGCAGACAAGAGAGACCACATGACAAGAGACGGCCAATCTCAATCAGTGCAGTTGCGGAGAGAGAAAGAGACAGAGGCTGAGTAAGTGGGAGAGACATCACAGAGAGACATGTGGGGTGATTGCAAACACAGACAGGACACACAGCCCCTCACATCTATTCCTCCCACTGCAGGGGGACACTAAAAGAAATACCCACAGTCTCTCTCTTCTGTCCCTTTGTGTCAGAAATGACACCATATGTCATATCTGTCCCTCCAACAGCAGGGGGACAACTGTCAATATGGCTGCGCGGCATCAAATGGCGCTGCGTTGCCATGCCAACGGGAATGTCACGTGACGTAACAGCATCATGTGATGCCCGTTGCCATGACAATGAGACGCCACATAATGTCACGACATTTGTGCCACGTTGTCATGGCAACTTGACGCCATGTGACGTTACATAGCGTCCCATTGTCATGGCAACAGTGTCATTTAAAAAAAAAAATCTCCAGGTTGGCCGTCAGTCGAAGGTGGCAACCGTTCATACAAATGAGCACACAATGTGTAACCTTTTGTCTGAAAAACCATTGTTACATGGAGCCCATATAAGCTAATGCTTGCTGTTAACACACTGATGATACCCATTAAGGTTGAAACATGTCTGAATGGTTTCTCTGGCTTTGCATCTGATTCCCATGCTGTGCTTTAAAGCTGTGTTAACAGCGAGCATTAGCTTATATGGGCTCCATGTAACAATGGTTTTTCAGACAAAAGGTGACACATTGTGTGCTCATTTGTATGTCATTTCCCAGAATCCCTTGCTGCAGTGGAAGCACTGTATGCTGGAGATAATGGTGAAAGGCAGGGTTGCAGACCTGCCTAAGACATGTGAATGTGCAAACAAGTGATCTTTTTATTTGCTATTTGCAATACGGTGGAGATTTCTTGTTGCCATTTTCACCCACCATAACTTAATATACATATATAGATATATATAGCAAATGGAAATATTACTGTATGCTCATTTGCATGTCTTAGACAGGTCTGCAACCCCGCCTTTCACCATTATCACACAGCACTTCCACTGCAGCAAGGGATTCTGGGAAATGACATGCAAATGAGCACACAGTATATATATTATATATATATATATATAAATATATATATATATATATATATGTAGAGGTATCAGTACCGTGTTAGCCGAGCTTCAATAATCAAAAAATAAATAGATGATACCGTTCTGTGGCTAACGAAATGCTTTTATTTGTGCGAGCTTTCGAGATACACTGATCTCTTCTTCCGGCGATGTTACAATGAAGGAAGCAAGCAAAAGGTATACTTAAAAACAGTGTCTCTTGGAATGTTATCTGTGCTAGTCCTTCCCCCGATGTGGATGTGTTTTATGGCTTGAGGTGTCAAAAGGTTCCTGAAAGCAAGTGATGTAAGTGTGTGTGTGTGTGTGTGTGTATCTGTGTGAATATAAATGAATGGAGAGCCCACAGTATATACAGTGCTATACAAAAGGTGTGTGTGGAGTGGGAGTGGATATAAATGGTGTGGGTAGGTGTGGAAATGTGAGAGATTGTAGCACAACTAAAAGTGTGTGTGGATACTATGTGGTCCCTATAGGTGTATGGGAGGGAAAAACAAGGAGTATTAGTATGTGTAAGAGACAGCTGTGTGTGCATACATATAGCACAGTATGTACAGACATGGCCTATAGCGCTCATGGGAAGAGAGTTCACTTGTGTCAGTAATGACTCATAAAATTTCGATCTCTGTTTAGGCCACCGCTAAGTGTCCCGAACAGTTGCATAAATTTGTATTCATGCAACCGTCTTTCTTTCGGTGTTTTAAGATTACCTTTGAGTATGGCAACCCTCAGATCGTTCATCTTATGGCCAGAGTCAGAGAAATGTTTAAGGTAATCTTAAAACACCGAAAGAGAGACGGTTGCATGAATACAAATTTATGCAACTGTTCGGGACACTTAGCGGTGGCCTAAACAGAGATCGAAATTTTATGAGTCATTACTGACACAAGTGAACTCTCTTCCCATGAGCACTATATGCCATGTCTGTACATACTGTGCTATATGTATGCACACACAGCTGTCTCTTACACATACTAATACTCCTTGTTTTTCCATCCCTATACACCTATAGGGACCACATAGTATCCACACACACTTTTAGTTGTGCTACAATCTCTCACATTTCCACACCTACCCACACCATTTATATCCACTCCCACTCCACGCACACCTTTTGTATAGCACTGTATATACTGTGGGCTCTCCATTCATTTATATTCACACAGATACACACACACACTCTTACATCACTTGCTTTCAGGAACCTTTTGACACCTCTAGCCATAAAACACATCCACACCGGGGGAAGGACTAGCACAGATAACATTCCAAGAGACACTGTTTTTAAGTATACCTTTTGCTTGCTTCATTCATTGTAACATCGCCGGAAGAAGAGATCAGTGTATCTCGAAAGCTCGCACAAATAAAAGCATTTCGTTAGCCACAGAACGGTATCATCTATTTATTTTTTGATTTTATATATATATATATATATCTATATATATAATTTTTTTTTTATATATAATTAGTCTATTGCCACACGTCCACTTTAAAGGGTCCGGTCGATAAAGCATCTAAAAGAAAAATACACTGTTTTGTTTGTATGCACTCTATAATAATAGAAACCCATCACATCTGTATGCAGATGTATTTTATTATTCATTACGTGGAAGAGCTACACACAGACATGATTTCCTCCCTGTGCCTTTTTGTTCTTGTTATAGACCTGCTTTCTGACGTTATTTTCTTTTCTAAATATCCCGTCGCCTATTTGGTGCTCGCCCATTTTGAACCCGGAGGTGAAATATTTTTTAGAAGGACTTCTCTTACTTATCCCACCCATTTTCTCCAGTACTATTTGTTTTTCTCCTTCAGATCAAGTTTCATGATAACCTATTTTATTTAAGAAAAGGAATTAGAAAATAAAATAAAAAATCTTAGTAGTATCCATCCTCCCTTTCAATACTGTTCTTTCTCTGTGCCTTGCCAATGTGTGTCTCTAAATGTTAAAAAATTAAATAACATTTACTATAGGAACAGTGCACAAAGAAAATTTGAATGTGAAAAAAGACCCCAAACGAAGTGACCAGGTTCTCTTCCTTGCTTTGGGCTCAGTCTAATTACGTAGGTAAACTTTCTCAACTGTGTACACTACAGTAGGGGTTCTCCCTGCGCCTCCCTGCCTGCTCTCCCCCCACTTGACGCCGGGTTACCATGGCGATGCGTCCGGTAGAAGAAGTTAGAGAGGCCTAGCGCGGTCACCCGACATTTAATCTAAATGCCTTGGGGCAGAGCGCAGGACCTCCTGTAACCGCTGTGCCCCTCCAGAAAATCTCACGCCCTCCCAGTTTGCGCACCCCTTCGCTACATTATGGTTCATGTCTGCCACTGGTTAAACTGCTGCCATTTTTGAGTGTAGGAAATGGAGACAAAAATTTTTCACGTTTTTTATTTATTTATTTATTATGAAATGCAAAATACACATAATTCCAAAGCTGGCCAAGCAAGTTTATTTTTCTTCTCCAGAACAATTTTCACACTGACGGAACATGTCTCATCTTTCGGCCGCGCAATTAGGCGTTGCACTTGGGAATACTGACTCATTTGGAAAGAAGTAGGAATGAAACACTGCAAATCTCCAATCTGATTGGACAGCTCTTGTTTTCCAGAGTGTAAATGACCAGTCTTGGCTTCTCTAATCGGAAATCTCTGTACAAAAACCAAATGCTTGAATGTGTGGAAAATAAACATCCTCTTTTATTCATGCACAAGGGTCCTTTGGTTTTTACTATAGCTAAAGTAACAATAAAATGAAATTGGTCAACCATTAATTACTTTCTGTATGCTTTTTTTTTTTACACTGGCTTCTTATTTTGAGATGTTTAAGAGCTTTGAATATGTAGGCCGACAATTTTCACTCAGAAAATTGACCATAGACTAAATTCTGCTTTTGGCACTGTCTGAACAGTACAAGCACACTGCATAATGCTATGTAAGAGCAATGCCACACTTGCAGGTTTGAGGGTTTAGTTAAGAATTTGACAATAGCAGCCACTTTTGAAGCTGTTTTACATTTTTCTTTTTGAATTCATTAACCCTGATCCCACACCTGTCCATTATTCTGCAATGCTTTGCTTGCCCTTCTAGCAGAAAAGTGGTTAATCAATGGTCAGAGCAGGAAAGTCCCTGCTGTTACCACCGAGTGATCCCTGGTTCAGGAGTTCTGGAGCTGCACAGTTTTGGGACAACAAATTTCCAACAGAATCCGGGCATCCAGTAAAATAGGGAAATTCTGTGCGTCATTGCTGCATTTCCCTCATTTATTAGTTTGCCAACATTGATGGCAAACTACACATTTTTATCTTTTACAGATGCCGGGAAATTGTGGGATTAATAATGGCTAAATTAAGGGTTGCTTGGCTTAAAAGTTGGATCCTCCTCCGCTTCTCCCTCGCCCAACAATCTGTCCCTATCCACCCGTTTTAACAGTCCCGGCTGGACCCAGGTCACGACTCAAATTTTGGCCCCGTAAATGCAGTGTGCGGGGCTTGCTAAATTTGCAGAATACAGGAGAAAGGCTTGTGGAAGGGAGGTGCTGGTACCCGTACAATGGTCTCTAGGACATTTGGTCGTGGCTGTTTTTGACTCACCATGCTTCCGCCACCGTCCACTTCACCTCTAAGGTAAGTGCCTTAACCTTAAAAGCCCTTACCCTAAATACCCCTACCCTAAGCCCTAGCCAAAAACCAACTACCTAATTCCTTACCCTAAAACCTCCCTACCCGAAGTCCTTACCCTAAAACCTTCTACCCGAAGCCCTTGCCCTTAAACCCTCTACCCTAAGCCCTTACCCTAAAACCACCTCCCCTACCATAAACAATAATAAAAACTTACCTTGGAAGCTGCAGCGATGGTGAGTTTGCCGCAACGAAATGTCCCATTCTGCCTGTATAAGTTCTAAAAACACCTGAGACTAAAGGGAACTAATGGCAGTGATCTGTTTAATTACCTAAATCTTGGTGACTAATATTAAGCTTTTGTTTTATTATTTTATTTTTTAACAATCAGCAATTCAAATCTGGTAACTGAATGGACTTAAATTATCTTATCTACACATTGAGATGTTCTGCTTCAAGACCTGGAAGGTTCATTATCATTGATCATTATCAAGGTATCAACTATACCTTATTGACAACTAGCTGAAAGTACCCGGTGTTGGTCGGGATTTCAAAGAAACCAACCTCACCCCTCCCCTTCTCCTCTCAGCCCCCTGCTCCCTTCTCTCTCCCCCCTTAATTTCTCTCCCTCCCATCACATAACTTTAATACCTTTATGATGTCCCCAATTCTTTCTTTCACTCCTTCTCCAGCATTCTTACTTTCTCCTCACGTGCAAACTGATTTTCTCGCTTTCTTTCTTCGTCTGCTTTCTGTCTAAACTTTATAGCTATCTGACTCTTATCTGCCACCAGGTTATGTTCATTATGCTGTTACCAGTATGATGTCACGTGTCAGATACATAGCATTCCAGGTACATGGCATTCCAGGTACAACACCCAGTGGCTGACTTGCTTGTCAGAGAAATTGTAATAACTCATTGCAGTGATTCCCAACCTTTTTTGTTTGGAGGAACCCATGAAGTATTTCGAAAAATCTCGGGGAAACCCTATCTGGCTGACACATATTAGGTTCAACAGGGATCAGTCACAAAATTTCACACCTCACGAGCCACCTCTATTTCCCACAATCTATCCATGTATTTCTCTCCCATCCATCTCGCTAACTCTCCCCCCCTCTCGCCTTGTATGTAATTTATCCCTTGCGTCTCACTCTTACTCCCTCTTTTCCTCACTCACTCACTCCCAAGGAGCCCTGGTTGGGAATCATTGACTCATAGAATAAAAAATCGAATGTATCCAATTTCCAAACATAGACTAAAACCTGCTCTTTGATCTCAGGAACAATCATTCAAAATGTGGTTATAATATCTTAAGAGCTGACCAAATGCATAGCGTATACACTAATAATAACTTTCCAAAATATATAGGTAATGGTCTTCTAATATTTGTTAACGAATATGTTACCAATTTTCAATGAAATTTTTTTTAAAAATCCGCAAAATATAAGTATTTCTACATTTTTGAAAGTCGTCTTCAAAATATTTATACGCATGGCAAACCGAGTTTGAACGTTATTTGTTGTTAAACAACCTTCTCTTCTCGTTAGTTTTCTGACCAGCAGGGTGTTCACTTAAATCTGAATTGCGTATCATTCGGCTGGAGGGAAATAACATCAACACTACCCTCGCTTTTTTCACACAAAACACTCTCCTCTTCGCAGCTGAAAAACGAGGCAATCAGCAGCCTTTATATTACGCACAGAAGTCAACCGTCCGTGCCAAGTGTGACCGCCGAGTTGACAAGATAGAATGTCATTCAGTCTCCACATCTGCGTTCGTAGGAATACACGGTGTCAATCAGGATATGGATCTGTTTATGGAAGTAAAATGTATTTTAAGAGGCTGTTCAAGCTATGTTTTTTACAACAGACATTTCAAAGGGGCAGATCAAGCTATGCATTTTTATATATAGATATAATATATTGAAGCAGTGGGTCTTCTGAGATGAACCCCATTCATTTCAGCTCCGGGGTCCTCCTGCTTCTCGCGATACCTCCGTAGGGGTTGCCGGTAGCAGCACAGACTAGACTGTCTGGGGTTCTCGTAGTGGCGGCTTGAATGTCCCGCGTCACGCGGGCCAATAGGAAGCCGTGACGTCATCCCCTGTGGCTGCCTATTGGCCAGCGTGACCGGGAGATTTAAATAGCACTGAGATACCGGCACCCCCTTCGGAGGTAAGTATCTCAGGAAGCAGGGGGTCCCCGGAGCGAGATTAATGGGGCAGAGCTCCGGAGACCCCCTGCTTCAATCCTATTTGTAACAATAAAAACATGCATAGCTGGGTCTGCTCCTGGTGTAAAATATTTGGATTAGTACTGCATTACTTTCTGTTGCAAGTGTATATATCGCATACAATTTCCTACACATGCATGTATTTCATGGGTGCTAAAATAGGGACGATGGGAGAACATGTTGGGGTTTATTTTCCTTTGTTTTTTTGTGTGTGTTATTTACAGCCTGAACTTCAGGTGCCCTTTTAAACAGTTAGTTAAATTCAGGTACAATAAATCTGTGCCATGAGGAGCTCACAACCTAATTTATCACAAAAAGTTTAGAGACGTAACAGTTTTACCTTGGGTCACAAAGCATTAGCACGGGTGTTAAAATGCCATCCCCTCATAAGAAATACAATATTTTTTTCTTGCCTTCAGGCACCAAAAGCACAGATTGTAAGATCATCTGGGCAGGGACTGTGTAAACATTCTATGTACAATGCTGCTTACTGCACAAAATTTACTATAATTCTGAAGCACTTTGAGTCCCATTGGGAGAAAGGCGCTATAAGAAATACGTTGTTATTATTATTATTCTGCCTGTGCTGCCTGGGATAAAACATGGCAGAATAGAAACCGATGAAGCTTCAGCTGGAGTCTTATTTACGTCACTGCCCAAACAGTGAGGATGAGAGAAGCAGGGGATTCTGAGAAAGGAAGTAGCCACTCTAAATTATGGCCACAAACATTCCCCCCCCTGCCCAACAGGTGAGGTTTTCAGGATATTCCTGCTTTGGCACAAGTGGCTCATTCAAGGACAGTGTTTCATTGAGCCACCCGTTCTGAAGCAGGCTCTTTGACTGAACTACTGATTAAGCCATCTATGATGAAGCAGGGATATCCTTAAAACCTGACCTGTTGATGGGGTTCTTGAGGACTGGGCTTGAGAACCCCTGCACTAACCATTTCACCGGACCTGCAATGGTTTGCTCTGTACAGCTGACAAATGAGGCAAGCTGCCGTTCTTCTAAAATGGCACAAATATCAACCAGCCGCGCAGATGGAACTAGTTAGCTGGAGACAAAGAAATGCCATTTGATGTAGACATCTGGGTTATTATTAACACAGGAGCTAAATATACATGAAAAGATAAAAATGTTACTTTACCATTTTAGGAATTCTGAGCCTTGCAAAGTCAGTCCCACATAGTCTATAGAGTGTAATTTTCCAACACAGCTCCCCAATTAGTCTGCAATCTGCCTATATACCCGGTAAAAAAACATTTGGGGGATTTCTTAACAGTTCTTTGTTATGTGAACGCGTAACCTACTAACCCATTTCTCTTTTCTCACAACAAGTTTTCTAGAGCATAATTTTCAGAAGGCGGTGGTGCGGGGAGGAAGAAAAGAGAGAGAGAGAACTAGTGACCAAAATGATTTTGTCCTTGAAATTGGTGGTGTAACGGGTCCCCCCCCCCAATCGCAGATAGAGCCCCCTAGGGAAATACTACTCTGGTTACACATAGCTATAGTGTGGTGCACCTGCTGGCTTACAGGACTCCTTAGTCTCCCGCTTGATGGTATTATGGGGAATGGCATCAGGACCGGCTTAAAGCTGCAGTTCAGTCTACTTTTTTTTAAATTTATTTTTTTACTTCAATAGTTTCATGTGTGCAATCTCTAATTACCTAAAGAACTGTATAGCTGCAGGTCAATTCGTTCTCCATGTATTGATAGGCAAAATTTGGTGACATAATTAGTGACGGGATCTGTTTTTCTTCTGCTTCTTTCTCTCAGTGGAAGCTCATGAATATTCATGAGCACTCCTGCACTGACATGTGCTAGAGGGAGGGCAGGGCTGACAAAGGGGTGTGCCAGGGCTTGTGACAGGACATGAAGGGGCAGTGCCTTAGCAAATGGCTGTTAAAATAGAATACAAGAAAATTGGTCTTTCAAAGTTGTTTTTTTAAAAACAGAAAATGCTAAAAGTATTTTTTCTTACTACAGAACTGATTTATTAAAAAAACCACACATGCAGGATATTGACTGAACTGCAGCTTTAAGAGGTAATGCTGAGTTATACTCACTCATGGTACAGCGCCTCCATCTCTTCCAGACCCCCAGCGTAGTAGGGAGCAGTCTCTGAAAGAGAACCTCTATGTGCACCTTCTTCCCAAGTGACTCCACAATCAGGACAGAAGCGTTCTTTCTCTTTGGCATCCATTATTAACAGCAGACATGGGCAGCCGCCCATCATAGTGGCTGGTCGTCTAGCCACTCATTCTCAGGTTGCTAATCCAAAGGAAGTCCCTGACCGTACACTCCCAGTCAAGGGTACTGAAAGCAGGTCTAGCTCTTCCCTTACTCCCTAATGAAGTAAGAGGTATAGTCTTCCACACCACGCCCTAAAGGGAGGGCCACAAACACTGCCAGAGCCCTGACAGGTTGCTGGATAGACTCACCTCACTCAGATGGTGATGCACACACACACTAAATAGAGTGCTGCATATTATATAGCTTCAGTAGGCACCACCCTTGTGTCACTGTTCGTGGACACAGAGCCTGATGTCACTTCCTTCACTGAATAATACACAACATATGAAGTGAGGGCAAACTCCATGATTACTCCTGGCAAACCTGCCCTTTAACAGGGATTATTGCACAGGAGGAGAAAGACATGTAACCCCAAAATTATACAGGGCTACAGTGGTCTAATTTCTAGTGTCACCTCCTAGTGATATTGGGCAAGTTACTGTATCTGTCTGTGGGTAGATTTTAAGCTGTAAGGGCGATTTACATCTGCCTGATAGAATTGATCTAGTTTTGCATGCAGTGTATCTCTGTGTAAGGAAAATATATTATCACCATTTACATTTTATGCGCCTTGCGGCCCCAATACATTTGAAATGTTTAGAAGAAACACGTGGAGTATTTAAATTAATTGTTTCTTTTTTTCTTTTTTTTTAAATTAGTTGGCATTTGGAAATATCTCAGACTTTGAAATTTTTTCTCATATTCAGGAAGAATTTTCTGGTTCCTTTATGTCATTGTAGGGCATTAAATGCAAAAAAGCAAACAATTTAGCATGCAAATTAGATGTAGAAACACAGGGGAGCAAAGCAATAATTGGACCCGGTTTTTAAAACACGATGTGGAAAGCGTAGTTTTAGAGTGAGGCACAATGGAGTCCAATCTTTGGCTAGGGCAAGCAGATGCAGTGTGTGTGTGTGTGTGTGTCTGTGGTAGGTATGTGTGGTGTAACTTTATTTCCTATAGGGTCAGACAGCACAGACTGAAAGGAAAGATTGTTGCCGCCGGAAATATAATTGCGGAAATGAATAACAAGAATGGTATTTTGAACAGCTGAACCAGGTCTCCAGGTTAGAAGACTTTTTGTTGGGGGGGGGGAGCAGTGGCGGATTTCCCATTAGGCCCGGGCCTAGGGCGGCAAAAATATCCGCTCCCATATATTTTTGTCGTGCTCTCGGGCCTATCGATTCTGATGAGAATGGACTTCCATAGCAATGCGACTTCACGTTGGTGACGTCCGTGGCGTCATTTGACGCTGGGATTTGAGTAGAGATGGAGGGCGGCAGCTAAATGTACGTGCCAGGGTTCTGGAACTTTGGTCTTGGGTGCATGAGTTGGGAGCTAAACCAAAAGATTTCCCAGACAAAACAAATCTGATGCTTAGTAGCCTTTCTTGCGTTTTTACTTGTATTTGAAAATATGTTCTGAAATTAGATTCCGACATCCAAACACTGCCCATCCCTTACTTATCATTCCATAAAAAACGTTTTTCATTGATTTTCTTTTGGGTGGAGTGTTTTGCGTCTTTAAGCACTCCTGTCCTTTAGAACAGGGGTAGAAAATTCCCAGGCACTCGGGTTGCCCTGGAGCCTAATTTTTATTTTTTTTACCTGGCGTCTAAAGCTGTGCGCAGATCTAACTGACCTCAATTACAGGTCAGTCCTGCTGCGCCACTTAGTGTGGAGGCAGGGAGCAGAGCGGGTGGACACAGGCGCGGGAGGGGGGGTCACAGCACTGCAGGACTCTGCCAGTCCCATTTCTCAATTCTTGCCAAGGAGAGGTGTATGTATCATCGTGTGTGTGTCAGTGTGTTAGCGTGTCATAGATACTGATACGCACACACGCACACCAACACACTGACAGAGCCAGTGGATTAGCCATAACACGTCCTCCCCCCGATCACTTAACAAGCCTCTGGCTCCTAAACATTCTCTCTGGCTCCCAAGTATTTAATATTTTTGTCCACCCCTGCTTTTTAGAACATATACATTCATGGCATTGTTTCATTTCTCCAGTTAATTTCTTCATTATTGCTCCATTTTACTCGACATGGCATATCTATGTAAAGAAATTCCTTTTTTTCATTGCCAGAAGCTAATCTGAAAAAATGTCATGCAATAAAAGACCATTGGCAAGATTTCATTGAATAGACAGAGACCAGAATGTATAACTCACACAGTTATGCAGTGGGAGTAAGATTTCCCCCCCCCCCCCCTTCAAATAACTAATGACAGCGTCTTAATTGAAAAGCCGCAGGCTGATTCCGTTTGTTAATTCACAGATTCTTTCAGCGATGTTTTGGAATGTTCTCATTTTCTGAGACCCTTCCTATTGCTCACCCAGTTGCGGCTGCAACCGGCAGCATGTACAGAGGGAAGCATCTCGGGAAGCAGGGGGTCCCCGGAGCGGACATTAATGCTGTTTAACTGCGGAGACGCCCTGCTTCCTACATAGAAGGGGGGGTGTGGGGGGAAACCTAGGCGGAACGACATCTTTAACATTGCCGGTGTGTTACCCACATTCCCACTATACAGATTCCCATGGATTTCTTGGTGGCAGGAAGACATGCTTTTGTGGCAGGGAGACATGCTTGGGTGGCAGGGAGACATGCTTGGGTGGCAGGGAGACATGCTTGGGTGGCAGGGAGACATGCTTGGGTGGCAGGGAGACATGCTTGGGTGGCCAGGAGACATGCTTTGGTGGCAGGGAGACATGCTTGGGTGGCAGGGAGACATGCTTGGGTGGCAGGGAGACATGCTTGGGTGGCAGGGAGACATGCTTGGGTGGCCTGGAAACATGCTTTTGTGGCAGGGAGACATGCTTTGGTGGCAGGGAGACATGCTTGGGTGGCCAGGAGACATGCTTTTGTGGCAGGGAGACATGCTTTGGTGGCAGGGAGACATGCTTGGGTGGCAGGGAGACATGCTTGGGTGGCAGGGAGACATGCTTGGGTGGCAGGGAGACATGCTTGGGTGGCCAGGAGACATGCTTTTGTGGCAGGGAGACATGCTTTTGTGGCAGAGAGACATGCTTTGGTGGCAGGGAGACATGGTTTGGTGGCAGGGAGACATGGTTTGCTGGCAGGGGGACATGCTTAGGTGGCAGGGAGACATGCTTGGGTGGCAGGGAGACATGCTTGGGTGGCAGGGAGACATGCTTGGGTGGCAGGGAGACATGCTTGGGTGGCCAGGAGACATGCTTTTGTGGCAGGGAGACATGCTTTGGTGGCAGGGAGACATGCTTTGGTGGCATGGCACACGTTGGAAAGCAGAATTGGAAGTGCTGTGGTGTTAAGTTATGAATGACCTCTCCTCACAGTAAGAGCGATAGAGTTTACATGTTACCTGACAATCAGTCTTGTGTGCCTGAATTTTAAAAGGTGTCAAACGTGCTTCAAATGTTGTTAATGGCTAATGACCTTTAGAGTGCTTCTATAGTTCCTGGCATGTCAGAGGAACTTGCATGCACCTCTGGCACCAAAGAGGTGAATCACTTTGTTCTATAGGGGCCTGCACTGCATTCCAGCTGGGTGCCAAGATCCTTTGGTTGTGAATACCCCCTACTTGTTTGTGTGTGTGTGTGTGTGTTTTAATTGATACAACACCCCCATCTCAGGATGGGAACCAGGTTTAAATTTCCCTCCAGGAAAAAGAAAATGGATATCAATTCTCTGATCAATAGGAAGCGGCAACATCCGGTTGCAGTTGCAACCATTTATATCCCCTTTAGAAAGCCGGGAAAGTATACCGGTACCATCACCTGCAGGTATCCCGAAAACTGGAGGGTCCCGGAGCTGAATATAGCGCTGGTTAGCTCCGAAGGATGGCTGCTTCAAGATCCAGTACTAGGTCCATGTTCTCTTACTTGGAAGTTGATGAGGCTATGATATTGTAAATACATTCGTATGCTACTGTAGCGAGCCGCCTCAACAGGTATTCATTTTCCAGTAGTGAGTTTTGCTGTAGGACACACCTGTCAAACTGTAATGCAGATGTCCTAACCGTTACTTAGAAAAAGGTTTGTGCTTTCATGGAGTAGAAAGGTAAACTACTCTGCTGAGACATTCTACTTTGTGCAGCAGAACATACTGTGTTAGAGCTGTAAAAAAAGAAACTTTTATCAATATTATTGCTTTTAGGGCTGTGTATTAGTTTTCTCGATTTAGCACTAAGGAATAAGCTTTGGAGTCTGTGTCAAATATAAGAAATGTGTTGTTCAGCTTTTCAATGTTTCATGCAGATCTGTGAGCTAAATGTTTCACTCCAATACCGACTGGGATATTTGGATTTTTTTCGACACGTAAAACAGAAAAGGATTAGACGAAAAGTAGCAATTCTTCTTTTGATCCATATAACCACTATACACTGTCTCAAGCTGGTAGGGGCAAGCGCTAAATATGGGCAGGCTACTTTAAAAAGTTGTGCGTTGCTAATGAATGCAGCAGTGTGGCTATCTTTGGGGGTAAGTTGCCGATAGCAGTTAGCATTCTGATTTGCTACTAATTGCTGATAACACTTGAGCATTCTTCACCGAAGAATTGCTGAAGAATAACATTCTTTGGTAACTCTTCAACCTATTGACGTAAATAACCCCCTTTGTGTTAAAAATGATTGCTAATCTGCAGGGTTTGGGTTCTTTCTACATTCAAATCTGTACAGTAGACAAGTGGCTGTTAAAGGCTGAATAAGCCAGGCTAAAATATCACGTTTCCCCATTTCTAGTTGGTAACCTCTCCTGACGTCGTCTAACTTGGGAGTTCATGGCCATTTTTTGTTCTCAAGTTCACAATTACGCTGTGTTTACAGTTTCCACGGTCATTGGGTAGCTGTGCGGCTATTTCATTGTGGAGGTGGATACGCTGCTGAGGAATGCAGGGAATTTTGCCCCCTGGGTTACTAGTGCATAATTGCTTCAACTGCTCATTTGTTCTTGCACAGAGATTCCCTTCCCATGCTGGGTGCAAGGTGTTGGCGTGAATCCTGACAAGTATATGAACTCCTTTTCTGCCAGCGAGGCCTGCAGCAGATTACAGAGCAAATAGGGCGGCGGTCACTTGATAAATGGAGAACAGTAGAACAAACGGTGTTGTGCCAGCTGACCTGCTCTTTAGGGTTTGTGTGACACGCCCACACAATGGTCTCTAAAACCCAGTAGCCACAAGCACGAGCGATCACCCACATTATACAAGTTGATGTAGTAGTGCGTGGAGTATGCTAAATGGCATTAGAGGCAACAAGGGGCATTGTCTGAAGTGTGAGAGGCAACAATTAGACTGTAAGCTCCTCGGGACAGTGTCTCCTCTTCCTTAATGTCTAAAGCACTTATTCCCATGATCTGTTATTTATATTATCTGTTATTTATTTGATTACCACGTGTATTACTGCTGTGAAACGCTATGTACATTAATGGCGCTATATAAATAAAGACATACAATACAATACAACAGTGTTTTTACGGTTTGCAATCTGAATGAGGACGCTTTGGGCTGCTGAATTTGCACAGATTTGCATACAAAGTAAAGCTATGTGTTGCAGCACGATCACTTCCAGGAAGGGGTTTTGAAAATGAAGGTCTTCGGGTTGTATGCATAATTTATTTATATGCCGCCAACGGTGTACGCAGCGCTTTACAATATTACAATAGGAGGTAAAATAGTGTACATTACAAACACTGGGAAGAAGTGCAACAGGTAAATGACAACATGAGGCTAAAGGAGGCTCTATCCCCAAGAGCCTACAATCTAAGTGTTATGTTGGGAGGCTTACAGACGCAGGAGTAAAATGTACATTATTAGAAGTACGGTCAGCGGAGGTCAAGTGCATTTGGAGTTTGTAGCAGAGGCCTAAAATGTTTAATGAGCTATTTCTTTTAAGAGGTGACTTTTCTGCTGGGCTTTGAATGTGGAAAGTGAAGATGCTTGATGAAATATTGAGTGGAAGAGCGTTCCACAGGTGGGGAGAGACTAGTGAAAAAGGTTTTACATGGGAGAAGGCTGTAGAGGTAAAAGGTAAGAAGATAAGACAGCCTTGGGTAGAGTGTAAGAGACGAGTAGGTGTGTAATGAGAAATCAGAGTTGAGATATATGGAGGTGCAGAGGAGTGTAGTACAGCCTAAAAGTAAGGAGGGGAATGTTGTAGTTTATATGGAAATTAATAGGAAGCCAGTAGAGCGTTCAGGAGATCGGAAACAGATATACGCCTAGAAGAGCAGACAAGTTGGGCTGCAGCATTTTGAATGGATTGTAACGTAAAGATATGTGAGGCAGGGAGGCCAGATAAAAGAATGTTACAGTAAGCAATATGGGAGGGCATGCATTAGCGGTAGTGGAACATAGGAAGGGTGTATCTTTGCAATGTTGCGAAGGAAAAAGCAGCAAGAATTAGTAACAGCCTGTATATGTGGTTAGAAGGAAAGGGAGGAGGCTAATGTCACCCCAGACAGCGTGCTTGCAAAACTGGATGGATAGTCGTGTTCTTGACTATAATGGAGAAGGGAACCATGGAATCTGGTTAGGGAGGAAATACAAGACGTTCTGTTTTAGCCATGTTAAGCTTGAGGCAACGAAGGGCAATCCAGATGATATGCACTCTGTCATTTTTTGAAGTGAAACTTCCTTAGTGGCACCTCATTCGTGATGGGGCAAAAATGGATTGTGGAGACAGAAATGAAACGGATGTGACGTCAGTGCTGGCAGTTGAGGCCGGGCTGTGTTCTGGCTCAGCCCGACCCCAACACTGACATCACACCCGCTCCACAAATCAGATGCGGCGGCGGCGGCGATAGCCGCCGGCGCCGCTCCTAACGGCTGCTGCTCCCCCCACATGGCTGATCACATATGCGGCGGCGGCGGCGATAGCCGCCGGCGCCGCTCCTAACGGCCGCCATTCCCCCCGCACATCCGCTGCCAAGCCGCGCATGCTCAGTAATCATGGGGACTGGGGGAAAGCCACGCATGCGCAGAAGCGGTTGGCAGCGGCGCTGTTCCCCGCCCGCTGCCACGGCTGTTGACATGTGTTGCCGTTCCCCGTCTGCTGCCCGGGACAGCAGAGACCGCCCGACCGGGACAGCCCCCCCCCACCCTTTCCTAACCTGAATGGGATCTCCCTCCCAGCCCACACATGGGCCCGCCTAACTTCCACTACCGCTGCCATGCCGCGCATGCGCAGAAGCGGCTGGCAGCGGCGCCATTCAGCCCTCCAGTGACGTGGGCGTTTGCGGGCCCCCCAGGAAGCGGTGGTACAAAAACCGGGCGCAACCCGCGCGGACCCCCCCCCGGACCCCCCACACACTGACGGACCCCCCCGGACCCCCCACACACTGACGGACCCCCCCACACACTGACTGACCCCCCCAGACCCCCACACACACTGACTGACCCCCCCAGACCCCCACACACACTGACTGTCCCCCCCAGACCCCCACACATACTGACTGACCCCCCCCAGACCCCCACACACACTGACTGACCCCCCAGAGACCCACACACACTGACTGACCCCCCCAGACACACTGACTGACCCCCCCAGACCCCCACACACACTGACTGACCCCCCCAGACCCCCAAACACACTGACTGACCACCCCAGACCCCCACACACACTGACTGACCCCCCAGAGACCCACACACACTGACTGAACCCCCCAGACCCCCACACACACTGACTGACCCCCCCAGACCCCCGCACACACTGACTGACCCCCCCAGACCCCCACACACACTGACTGACCACCCCAGACCCCCACACACACTGACTGACCACCCCAGACCCCCACACACACTGACTGAACCCCCCAGACCCCCACACACACTGACTGAACCCCCCAGACCCCCACACACACTGACAGACCCCCACACACACTGCCTGACCCCCCCAGACCCCCACACACACACTGCCTGACCCCCCCCAGACCCCCACACACACTGCCTGACCCCCCCAGACCCCCACACACACACTGCCTGACCCCCCCCAGACCCCCACACACACTGACTGACCCCCCCAGACCCCCGCACACACTGACTGACCCCCCCAGACCCCCACACACACTGACTGACCACCCCAGACCCCCACACACACTGACTGACCACCCCAGACCCCCACACACACTGACTGAACCCCCCAGACCCCCACACACACTGACTGAACCCCCCAGACCCCCACACACACTGACTGAACCCCCCAGACCCCCACACACACTGACAGACCCCCACACACACTGCCTGACCCCCCCAGACCCCCACACACACACTGCCTGACCCCCCCCAGACCCCCACACACACTGCCTGACCCCCCCAGACCCCCACACACACTGACCCCCCCAGAGCCCCACACACACTGACTGACCCCCCCAGACCCCCACACACTGACCCCCCCAGACCCCCACACACACTCACAGTCACACGCACACTCAGTCACACACACTCAGTCACACTCACACGCACACTCAGTCACACGTACACTCAGTCACACTCACAGTCACACGCACACTCAGTCACACTCAGTCACACGCACACTCAGTCACACTCACAGTCAGACGCACACTCAGTCACACTCACAGTCAGACGCACACGCACAGTCAAACGCACACGCTCAGTCACACGCACACTCTCAGTCAAATGCACACGCTCAGTCACACGCACACTCTCAGTCACACGCACACTCAGTAACACGCACACTCTCAGTCACACGCATACTCTCAGTCACACGCACACTCTCAGTCACACGCACACTCTCAGTCACACGCACACTCTCAGTCACACGCACACTCTCAGTCACACGCACACTGTCACACGCGGAATTCACACTTAGTGCAAATAGCTAATACAGGGGATGTGTGCCGAGCACGCGCATTCTAAGTCAAATTTATTTGCGTTTTGTCATTGAGATTGTATTTTGATTTTTAATTAAAACATCACCAACACCAACACAAATACAATTTCTGTGACAAAAGTCAAAGAAGTTTCACTTACTATGCGCGTGCACAGCACACACAGCTTTTTTTACTTGACTGCATATCTAAGGTCAGGTGGTGATTAAATATAGTTGTATCATCAGCATAGAGATGATGGGTGAATCCAAAGTAATTAATGAGGTCACCCAGAGAGAGGTTATATAGAAAGAGACGTAATGGGCCTAAAACTGAGCCTTGAGCTACACCTACAGAGAGTTCCGAAGTGGTTGAGGAGTTGGCATAAGAGACTCTGAAGGAACGGTGAGAGGTAGACAGAAAACCAGGAGAGGGCAGTGCCACGGATACCAACAGAGTGAAGAATGGGAGAAGAGAGTGGTCAACAGTCGAAAGCTGAGAGGTCAAAATGGATAGGAATTGAGTGGTTCTTTCAGATTTGGCAATGTGGCATTAGCTTCTTTGTATGATTTCTGATCTTTGGGATCTCTTAGAACAGGCAGAATAACGTTTTTAGATCTTACCACACTCTGTTTCGATAATTACACTGGGTGTAGTTTCTCTTTGTAAGGTGCAGGCAGTTGAAGAGTGGCCGGGATCCCACTTCTGCCACGTAGTTTAAACTTGGAGCTGGATATCTTCAGTTGCCGCACTATTGTAATAAAGTCTTAGACTAGACATTATACCATAATAAACTGTTTTATTTGCAGGTTGAAATTGCAAAATAAACAGTTTATTATGCTAAAATTGTCTAATGTACGACTTTATTACAATAGTGCGGCAACCGAAGATATCCAGCTCCTAATCTCTTAAAACAGGGGTCACCAACTCCAGTCCACAAGGGCCACCCACAGGTCAAGATTTAAGGATATCCCTGCTTCAGCACAGGTGGGTCAGTCAATGACAGCCACTGATTGAGCCACCTGTGTTGATGCAGGGATATCCTTATACCCAGACCTGTGGGTGTCCCTTGTGGACTGGAGCTGGTCACCCCTGACCTACAATAAGTGAGGGGTCAAAGCAGCAGTCGTTATTGTTTGCATTTTATTTTTTAAAGTTATTTTAAGAGATCTCATCAGGCACCTTTTTGAATTTTTGTTTTAAATCTAATCCTCCGTGCACAAATCAAGTATCCAGGAAATTAAAATGAAGCTCCCCCCAACGCCCAGTGCAGTCTAAAGGTCACATTGATAACCTAAGATGCTAGAGATTAGGAAAATCATGATAAAATACAGCAAGACTTGGTCAGGGGGCAGCAGGATAGTAGCCAAGTTAAACTCTTATAGGAATCTGGCCGGGATTGCCGCTTTAAAGTATTCACTATTCATGTACGAACAAAAAACACTGTAAACCAGCAAACTAGGTATGTAAAAGATGATCCGTGAATTTGATGTCATGAGGTTGTCTTTTTGTAATGCTCAGTGTACATCAAAGATTCATCTGAAGTTGCTAGCTAAAGTGGTGCTGCTGCTGAATTGGAGTTGCTGAGTAGATAATACAACTTCAAACCATTCTGTACCACGTACATGGTAAAACATGTATTTTAATGTCATTTATTTTTCCAATTTGCCTTTATTTTGCTTTTACTTTCCATTGCACATTGCAGAAATGTGGTACCAAACTGCGTAACCACATTATATGTGCTTGTATGACATAGGAGCCATAGAAGATGAAAGCAAAAGTCTCATCTTCAAAGGAGTGACTTAATATCAGGGGCCCTATTTAGACTGGTAAATCCACACAGGCAGCGAAGTAAATCTTCCATTAAGTGTTGTATGTTGAAGTAATTTTTCCCCCTCTCTTCATTTTTCAGATGAACATAATGATGTACAAAAGAAAACCTTTACCAAATGGATAAATGCTCGATTCTCAAAGGTAAGAGCCAAGACAAAGGTAATAAAGAGTTTATCAATGTTTGCTGCTGGGTAATATAAAAGTGTGAAGAACTCTGACTAACCAACTGCGATAAAGAGTTTGCATATAAGGTTTGAAATATCTATTGATATTTCACATCCAAGCCAGAATATTTACTACCTTAGCAAAATAATTAGTCCCAACCCACATAAAAAGTAGTTGCAACGGAAAAAAAACCACACTGGCTCATATATCCCCATTGTCTTTTATTTTGTTGGTTTCTCACACTGGTCAGGTTGACCACTAATGTTGACGTCCAATAGAAAGCTGTGGTGTCATCAGGAGATGATGTTGCAGCATTCTATTGGGTGACCCCATGCACCATTTTGGAGTTTTTTTTTTTTTATAAACGATCATTTAAAAAAACAAAAAGTTTTTGGTAGGAATTGCTTCTTTGTGAACACTTGCTTCAAATACCTGGTGATCATTTAGTATAGGTGTTTGAATGTAGCAAAACTGTAACAGATTGGTATGTTAACTTTTGGACAGCTTTGTTTACCTTTCTCTCCCATGAACCTTTTAATTGTGCATCTGTTATCTCAGGTTAAAGCAGCAGTCTCATCCATTTTCCAAGTAAGCTGTTTTTACAGAACCCAATTTGTGGGTCCCCTCTGAGACTTGTGAAACTTACTGTTTAATTTACCTCCATGATGGTGCGGTCATCAAATTGGGGGGGAGGGGGCGAAAAATCCATGTGGGAAAACGAGTAGGTGAGATTGCTGCTTTAAAATGATAGAACCGAATGCAACTGTTACTATAGATGCATTTAGAGAAGGACAAGCAGAAAGGATGCCTGCAAAATCATTGTGCAGCTTTAGCAACTTTCTGAGAAAAATACCATAGTTACAAGGTTTACTAGCCCTTATAGTGTAACACAGGGTCTCAAACTTTAATAATAATGACTTTATTTCATATAGCGCTTTTCTCCCAATGGGACACAAAGCGCTTCACAATGACAGTATAGTGCGCGGTACGCAGCACATAGGATTGTTACACACGCAGTCCCTGCCCCGTGGAGCTTACAATCTATGTTTTTGGTGCCTGAGGCACAGGGAGATAAAGTGACTTGCCCAAGGTCACAAGGAGCTGACACCAGGAATTTAACCAGACTCCCCTGATTCAAACGCTGTGTCATTGTTTACAGCTTCAGTGTCTTTACTCACTGAGCCGCTCCTTTCTACCATATTGTGGTCAGTCTCAGATTTTTTTTATCTTTTGGACGACCACCGGACGGACGTAGGCTTGTAATATAGTGCGCTCTGGCGCGTGTGCGGACGCGCTCGTGGCGTTGCACGTGGCGCGGGCGTTTCGTCTGTAGAGGGTAAGTGGTGATGCGCGCGGCTAGGGGGCGTGGTTATTACGTCACAGCGCTAGGCCGCGCTGTGATTGGTTCATAGCGTCACGTGGTGCGGCAACAGCGCGGAAATACAATTCTCTTGTACTTTCTCTGGTCTGCCGCCCCACTGCTCACGACCGTGCGCGCGCGCGCATCTCGACTGTATCAACGTCAGCCTCTGTCAATTGTAATTGATGCACGGTAGCGCAACAGCGCGCTCTATATTACAGGCCTTACACGGACATACTTTTGCTGTACGTACAGCATATATTTAAAGAATAGTATAACTGTCTAAAAAATGATTTAGCATTGATAGAAAATGCTCATGCTGCAGGGCAGCGCTGTCTGACGTGTATTTTTAAATGCTTGGAGGACCACGGATGGTCCAGTAACTACAATTTCAGAACCACGGGCGTAGCCAAGGGCTTCAGGATTGGTATAAAATATCTTTTTCTTCATTCGTTAAAAAAAAAAAAAAAATGGCTCCACTAATACACTGAAGTTTTTGTTGAAGAGCCAGAGCCAAATATATGTTACAAAACATCCTGTATTTACTCGACTGCAAGAGCCAGCTGGACGAGGTACAACCCTTAAGTGGTTCTGTCTGTGCTGGCTGATTCCTCTTGTGACTTTTCAGCATGCTTTTTGCCATTGCTGTGAATTAGCTGCTTTCAGCATGGTTACATTAGTTTCATTGAAGCCAAGTAGCTTGTTGCATTATTTACAGTAGTGCACGCCACCGCGCGTGCAGCACGAACAAATTCATTAAGTGGAGCAGTCCGGCCATACTGCAAGCGATGCGCGAAGCAGGATTTGAAGGAGACAAACCCATTTGATTTTTCATGCGACAGCCGCGTCGCGTGACACGTGTGAACCAATGGGGGCGAACCTCAATTGTTCAGCCTGATGACATCACGGCCACGCCTCTCCATCAGGTGCGTCAGCTGCGCACATCTATTGCCAGCGCGCGTTATGGCCGCAGCCTTAGTCAGTTGAGAGCAGACATGTACCAGCGAAAAGTGAATGGCACTTATTTTTCCTTCCCTGCTTCCTTAGGCTAAGCTATAGTGCAGGCGACACACCGCTGCGGGAAAACAAATGAATTGTCGCCGTCGCGTGCGCTTACAACTGATATTTGATTTTTTTCAGCGACGGTCTCCCCTTGCGGCCGATCGGGAGTTTCTCAGTGCCTCTGCCCTCACCATTTATGACGTCAACCAGCGACATCGCCTAAACTTCCAAATACAACTCATCGCAATAGCGACGGGTGACGTCATTGGTCGCTGTCGCCAGCTGTATAAGCGCAGCCTAGAAGAATAATTTTCCCTGCCCTATACCCGTTGTGCTAAAAGGAGGGGGCAGGAAGATCTATGGTCCAGGGAGCATCATCAAGAAAGACATCCTGTGTCTTATTACCTGTCTCTCCTCTGTCCTACATGTCCCCCTTCTTAACCTGACACTCCAATACGCAAATGAGGGTGAAGCTTACTTTTGCAATATTGCATGGGAGCCTCCCAAGGGCGGACATCTCATGGTTAAATTTTGGTTTGTGCGGCCAATTCACCCAGAACTTTAAATTCCAATACTTGATTACCCAATTCATTAAATATGCAAGTCCAACTAGTTCCACCAGGAAAAAGGGCTTTGAGAAAAATACAGGAAATCCTATTTCCCAGACAATATGCAACACACTCTTTTTTTCTTAATTGCGCCTGGAACGGTCTATTCCAGTGTTTCCCAACTCCAGTCCTCCGGGAACCCCAACAGGTCAGGTCTTAAGGATATCCCTGCTCTAGCACAGGTGGGTCAATCAGCGACTCAGTCATTTTGACTGGAGCAGGGATATCTTGAAGCTCTGACCTGTTGGGGTTCCCTGAGGACTGGAGTTGGGAAACACTGGTCTATTCAATCATTAGACAGAAAAGTGAAGTCAAAATGATGTGGACAAAATGTCAGACTTTTTTTTTTCTACATGGAAAAATATTTTGTACATTGTCAATAGCCTAACAGGCATACTCCTAACACCCACCCCCTATTGGAACCAGTTGTGTGGCTGGACCAAACTCTATGCTATCTAACACCCCCTACCAGCCACACCCCAAACCTTGAGATCCAGCGGTGTGGCTCGAACATACTTCAACCTGATGTATACTGCATCCTGTCGTATACTCCATCCTACAATGAGCAGTCACCTTACCTTTTGTTTCAACATTGCCCCTTATTCCCTCTAGAGGATGAGCTTGTGACGAGCAGGGCCCCCATTACTAAATAAGGACAAACAAGTGGTAATGATATACAAAGAGGTATGTCATTCTGTTTATGTAATATACATCTCTCTGTAACGCCGTTGTACTGCGCTGTGGAATATGTTGGCGCTTTCCAAATAAACGATAATAATAATAATAATGGCCTGCAATGCATTTTATGAAGAGATCACATAGGTGTTTTAACAATCCCCCAAAACGTGAAACTTAAAGGGGCAATACCTCCTCGGACCAAAGTGAACTAATTCCACTTACCTGTTTAATGGGGTCTCACCTGGGTTATTGATGCCTATTTTACCCAAATCTTACACCCATACGTTTCCATTAAAGTTAGATTTGGGAGGGGGTTGATTTCCCCTGGCTGCTCCCTTGTGTGTGATGTCACTGTGGGATCAGCAACACTTTTGCAGCCAGAATCCCCTCTCCCCACCTCCCCTTATCTTTATTTGAATATACAAAACACTCAATTGACAAGCACTTTCCTATTCCAAGACTATCTGGGATTGCCCCTTTAAAAGCTTCTATCTTTTAAATTAGTAGGAACCCCCCGCCCCTCAGTTAAACACTCCGAGTACCCCAGAACGTGGCTACTACATAATGGGGCCTGACAAACCAAGGGCCCCATGTTTTTTGTAGGGAAGAGGAACGAAGGAGGACTTGTCCTCCTCTTCAATTCCATAATTTGTGACGGAGCGGTCACATGATAGCCGAAGGGGTTGTTGCATTCTGGTGCCGTGGCCCCTCCGGCACTCAAAGGGTTAGTAGTACATCCGCTAAAGCTAATAAAAAAGTTCAATGGGACACTACTGAAAAAGGAAAAGTCTGTCAGAAGGACAAGAATTTAGTCAAGAGTGCGGTTTGCTTATTTGTTTTAATAATGTATACCCCTCCACCCCCCACACACACAAGTCTCAACTTCTCAATCTTAATATAGAAGCACTTAATGTAGCAATTGGAAATAAGAAGGGGAAATATTATGTTCTACTTTGATGCCATGTATTATTAATTGCAAGTAAATGCCTCTATATATAAATCATTGCTGTATATAGCAGCTCCAGGCAAGAGTATGGTGAAAATTCTTTGCAATTTATACGTACTGTATTGTAGTCCCATTCCAGTAGAACAGAACTGAGATTAAGGATATTGCTCTACTTTCTCCAACGACCACACTTTATATTGTTGCATACTTGGCATTTTATTTGGAAAAAGTAGGGAATAAGCATTTATTTAGCTGTTTCCATGACACGGATTAAAGCAGCAATTGCCCTGGCATTCTGCGCTGCTTAATATTTTTTTGGGTACTCTTAACTTCTTTTTTAACTTCCCTGAACCAAGGGGTCTTCTGACCTCCGGTAACCCCCCACCTTCAACATAGTTTTGTGCTGGTGCTTGAACAAAAAACAACAAATATGACCACCGGGTTATGAATAGAAAGTTGAAACGTAATTTCCAAATGAAGTTGGTACAATCTATAGGCTGCCAGAGCTACAATCATTTATGTCAGATGGGCAAATATATTTGTGCCTGTCCTGTTTGAACCAGGGTGCCCAGAGAGTAAGCGCAGGTAAGCCTAAAATAAAGTTGGCAAAAAAATATTGCGCAGCTTTTAAAGGAACAATCTATGCAATATCCTACATGTTTGTGTTTTTTTTAAATCAGTTCTGTAGTATTAGATAATACTACTTTTATTAAGAAATATATATATTTGATTCGTAATGCAATTTTGAATGAGTTTTAATATACTGAGCATCCTTTGATTTCTGTAGCAGGTTTTAGCCACCTCCCCAGCAGTGCAAGATATTTGTAACATTTTCCTGTTTGTGATAATTTGTTGTCAATATTCCCAGCAGATTGAGCTGAAAACTGTAACAATAGATAATGTTACCTTAGTACAGTGGTTTCCAACCTTGTTTTGAAGTGAAACTTCTTTGCTGACACCTACAAAGTTTTGATGGGAAAAATCTATTGGCTTGTAATGAAAAAGCGTGATGGAAGTGACATCACGCTAGAGGTTGGCACAGCCGCGCATGCACATACCTGAACGTTCCAGGCCGCACGGAGGCTGAAGGCAGCGCATGCGCAGGAGAGGAGGCAGAAGCCGACGCCGGCTTGGCGCGCATGGGCAGCAGCCACCCTGCCACACTTGGGAGACGGAGACACACACACACACACACACACACACACACACACACACACACACACACACACACACACACACACACACACACTGAGAGACACAAACACAGACACACTGTGTGTGTGTGTGTGTGTCTCTGAGACACACAGACACACAGACATTGAGACACTAAGGCTGAGTCCATGGTAACTGAAGCCGTGCGGAAGCGCGCTGAGGGAAAGTGGGTGCTTTCCCTGGCCTTAGTTCATGCGCCGTCCAGGGGCATGTCAGGGGCGGGCCAGTGACGTCACGGAGCTGGTTCGCCTTCTTTGGGCGAACCGCTCACGTGACCGGCCCTGCACTCCCGTAAGCGCCGAAACTAAAATAAAATTAAGACCTACGCCTCCGCACGCCTGCGGACGCGTGCGCGAGCCTCTGCTAAAGCCGCTCTCATTGTGGCTGCAGGGGCTCACTGACAAGCGTCAGCGCGCCTCAGCACGTGTCAGCACCTAAGCGCCAAACACACACACTTATACACACACACACACTGAGACAGACACACACACTAAATTAGACACACACACGAGGAATTCACAGTTGGTATAAATATAGTAGTGTAAATGGCTAAAACAGGGGTTGTGTGCGCGTTCTAAGTCAAACTTCTTTGCGTTTTCTCACTGAAATTGTGTTTTGATTTGTAATTAAAAACATCACCATCACACATACAATTTCTGTGACAAAACAGTGACAAAAGACAGAAGTTTCACTTAACACGCGCGTGCTCGGCACACACAACTTTTTTTTGATTAAGGAACTCTAAGGGCCTTATGCCGTAAGCCCCGATAAGGCTTTTTCGGCATTTTATAGTAATTTTTTTCCTTCCTGATTCAGTAAGTGCCGATAAGTGGGAATTATCGGCAACTTTTCCTCCCGATAAGAACTTATCGGGAGACGGCTGCCGATAAGCCACTTATCGGCACTTTTTAAACCCGGCTGAATTCAGGAAGCCCCGATCAGCTTTTCGCTGCTGATCGGCACCCCAGATTGGAGATTTTATGGCCAATCCAGCCCGTCAACTAAAGTTGGCAACTTGCTGGAGGAGAAGCATCGGCCGGGGCGACACTTAGAAAAAATCAGCCCTTTTTCCTGCCTGTGATTGATGCCGGGGGTCTCCGGAGCTGATACCCGCACCGGAGACCCCGGCATGCATCCGAGGCAGGAAAAAGGCATTTAAAAGCCACTTCATTACCTTAGCGGCTAACCGCTAAGGCAATGAAGGGGTTAACCCACCGTGCCATCTTTATTGTGGGTAGCGGGGGTGGGTGAAGGGGGTATTTGGCCCTGGGTGTGAGTTTAGGACTTGCGGAGGGGTTGCGGGGGCACTTAACCCCTTCACGACCGTAGCGGTTAATACCGCTACAGTCATGAAGGGGTTAAGGCCTCCCGCTACCCACCCGCAAGCCCTAAACAACCACCGTTGGGGTTAATACCCCCTTCACCCACCCCCACTACCCACAATAATAAAAAATACACACACCAGCCCCACACTAACTAACTAAATAAATAAATAAATATATATATATATATATATATATATATATATATATATATATATAACCCCAACAACACCTATACCCCGCTAACATACAGTATAGTAATGGGCACAATGACTATTATCCACAAATGGATAATAGTGCAGTTGTCCATTTAAAATACATACACAACAATAAATACATTAAATACATATAGTACTCACCACCCATGTCCGGTTGCCACGATGAAGGCCATCCTCATCTTCATCCTGCCCATGCCCCATCCGCTTCTGCAAAACAGACACAATAATTAAAGTATCCAATGTAATGTCCCCTAACCCCTTAATCACCATAGCGGTTATTAACCGCTACAGTCATTAAGGGGTTAACCCACCATCACCCACATACCCTTCCCCACTAACCCCCCCAACCACCCTCACCCACTACCCACAGGGGAGTCCTACCCAATACCCTTGGGGCCAATACCCCCTCCCCCAGCACATACAGTACAATAATGTGCCAAATAACTATTATCCACATAGGGATAATACATTATTTGGCAATTATTAAACACATTAAATACCTTAATAAAATAAAGAAAATTCTACTAACCTCATCAATAAGAAGGCTCCGTCACCAGCATCATCCTTGGGGTCCGTTGCCAAAATAATAAATAGGCAATACATCTCAATTACATTAACATACCAATGAACCCCTTAATTACCTTTGAGGTTAGTACCCGATAAGGTGATTAAGGGGTGAAGCCATCCTGCAATGGCAACACCACTTATGCATAACATCCTCAATGAATTAAAAAGCAATTTCCTAACCAAATCTCATTTAATTATTCAATCTGAAGGCTCAAATGCCACTTAAAACATTGCATTTACAGTGTATACATGTAGCATAACATGTAAACTGCATGTACACGCTGCAAATCAATGTTAACAATACAGTAATCCAACTCAAATAGCCTGACATCACAAGAACTATATTATGTAAGCAAATAAAGTCAACATCAATGAATAAACACACATGAATTACATCCCTAAACAATTAAAATACCATCCATACCAATTACACAATTAACTATAGCTATCGTAACAGAGAACAACTTGAAAACATACAAAAAAGGACACCAACAATTACAATATACTATAGCAAGCCTCTCCATAACCTACAGTACAGCATACAGGCCAAAACTTACATCTCTCTAATAATAAAATACATTTAACACACATCTATGCATAGCAGCATAGCCACAATCATTTACAATACAGAAAATCAAGCTTTAAAAACACTATCATTTCTTACCCTGTATGTATTGTGACAGAAACCAGGGGATGGTAATAAATTCCGTATATAGGGCTCCCAGGATACTAGACAGTTTCTATCCTGTTTGGCCTGGGAGTGCAGCCTTATAATACATACACTCCATCCCACAGTTTGGCAAGCGCTGGAACTGAGGGATGAGAGATCCAGACCAGAGTTTGTCTGCTGCCTGATTTCTGTCACCTGTCATGCTAATTAGGAATCAGGTATGAAAGACTGATTTCCTGTTTGCTCTGGTCTCTCCACAAGAGCCAGGAGGCTGGAAGGCTGCTGAACTACAGAGGGGAGAAGCCTCTTCCCCAAACAGGTTCAATCTTTCTGTTCATTTGTGTAAGACTGCAAAAGTACCTTGTTTTGTTGTTGGGAGTGGAAAAGCCACTTCCAACCCTGAGTCAGGGATATCTAAGTTAAGTTATCGCTCAGGTGAGCAGCTTTTGTTTTGATCTGTTTTCTGTTGTATGCACTGTGGCAGTCTCAGTGCCCGGGACTGAATAAACCAGGCATAGCCTGTTTAAAGGAACAGTACGTGACGCCTCATCATTTAACCTACCCTAAAAGACCGTGTTCTAAACAGTCCCGGACAAACGACGGAGCCCGGAGTAAGCCGTTTGTCACATATGGTGGAGAATGCGGGCAGAGCACTAGGGGGTCTGCGGGTTGAAGAACTTTGAAAGAAAAAAAAAAAAAAAAAGTTTTTTTCATCCTCTGCAAACAAGATGGAAGACGTGGTGGCTGCGCTGGTACGCAATGTCGCTGCCCAGAAATACGCGAATGAAACCCAGCAACAGCTGTTAATAGCCCAGCAAGAAACTAATGCAAACCAGCAGCAGACGAATGCAGCCCAGCAACAGCTGCTAATAGCCCAGCAAGAGATTAATGCCAACCAGCAACAGGCGAATGCCAACCAGCAACAGGCGAATGCAAACCAGCAACAGACGAATGAAGCCCTGCAAAACGCGAATGCAAACCAGCAAGAGACAAACCGCTTGCTGAGAGAGGAGCAACAGCGGTTCGCTCAGGGCTTACAGCAGGAACTCGAGATCCTGAGGGGGACTATCAGTAACCTTCCACTGGCAGCGGCAGCCCCAGTTCCGATAATGACCAGGGCAAGCCACTACCTTCAGAAGATGGGACCCTCGGATGATGTGGAAGCCTATCTTCTCACGTTTGAACGCACGGCACAGAGAGAGGGATGGCCAGAAGCTGAGTGGGCTGGTCTAATCGCACCCTTCCTAAGCGGCGAACCCCAGAAGGCTTACTTTGATCTAGAGCCAGCCGAAGCAAACGTCTATGCAAAATTGAAGTTCGAGATCCTCGCCCGCCTCGGCGTAACCACGGCTGTTCGCGCCCAAAGGTTTCACGCATGGTCCTTCACGATGGATAAAGCCACCCAAAGCCAGATGTATGACCTCATCCACCTCGCCCGGAAGTGGCTACAACCCGAGATCAACTCAGCCAGCCACATCGTGGAACGGTTGGTCATGGACCAGTTCTTGAGGAAACTTCCCTCTGCCATACGCCGTTGGGTCAGTCGGAGTGACCCCCACAATGCGGATGAGCTTGTGGCCCTCGTAGAAAGGTACAATGCAGCAGAAGAGCACCCGCAACCCACAGTCGTGGAGCAACCCCACTACCCGAGGTTCCAGGACTCTTCCAGAGACGGTAAAAGGGTACCGGGGTTAAGGGGCGCTGAAGAGCGGCGACCCCCTTCACGCAGCACAAGCAACAGTGGTTCGCACACTAAGGGCAATAGCCAACATGGGGAGCCGGGAAAAGGCTCTAAGTGGGACACAGACTATGTACCTAAATGTGTAAATTGTCATGAGAGGGGCCACACAGCAAAAATCTGCCCACTAAATGATGAGGCCATGCAATGCAACAGCGTGGAACCTTATTCGCTGTTGTCCCAATGTATGGGCCCTAGCCCAGAGGACCCCTTGAATAACCATCTGTGGGCATTTGTAAAGGTTAATGGTAAGAGGGTTCGGGCACTTCTTGACTCTGGGAGCATGGTCACACTAGTGTCCGAATACCTCTTGCCCATTAAGAAGAAACAGAGAAACAGTTCACAAAGAGTGGCAATTTGTTGTATACATGGGGATAATCATGAATATTCCACTGTTGATGTTTTTTTGAAACAGAGTTTGGTTCTTTAGATTTCAAGGTGGGTATTGTACCCAAACTGGCACATGATGTGTTAATAGGGACCGACTTTCCCCATTTTCTAAAAATGTGGTCCCCCGCTCAGAATAGCGCCCAGAGTTCAATAGCGGACCATAACGAAGTATTAGAAGAAACAAATCCTTTCCCTTTTTCAGAAATGGAGGTTGACGAGGGCCCAAATAAGAAGGGGGAAAAGGAGGAGTGCTGTAAAATTCCCTTCCCCATCACTACTTTGGTAGGGAATACCCCAAATCAAGATGTTGAGCAGACACTTACCACCCCAGAACCGGATAAGACCCTCGCTGACCTAGAGGTCAGTCCTGGGAGTTTTAAGAAGGCCCAGTGGGAGGACCCCACATTAGCGGTAGCAAGGGGAAATATACGGGACCAGAATAGTACTCCTGGCCAACCAGATAGGTCACTTGCTTACCCCTACTTCGAGGTAGAGAACGACCTAGTATATCGGGTTGATAAAAGGAAATCAGTTACAACTAAACAATTGTTGGTACCACAGACATTCCGTAACGTAGTATTACACCTCGCACATAGTCATCCATTGGGGGGACACCTAGGGGTGGAAAAGACAAAAGAAAAGGTTCTCCGAAGCTTCTATTGGCCTGGGGTTCTGGCAGAAATTACGAATTATTGTTCCTCATGCCCAGAATGTCAGATCACCGCCCCGTTCAAGGCGTACCGCAGCCCATTGGTACCCCTTCCCATAATAGAGGTACCATTTGACCGGATTGCTATGGATCTAGTAGGACCCCTAATAAAGTCTGCTAGGGGACATCAGCATATATTGGTAATATTAGATTATGCCACCCGATATCCGGAGGCAGTTCCCCTACGTAGCACCTCAGCTAAAAACATAGCAAAAGAGTTAGTAGTTCTGTTTTCCCGGGTCGGGATTCCTAAAGAGATTCTATCTGACCAGGGAACACCATTTATGTCCCAAGTAACGAAAGAGCTATGTAAACTCCTAAAAATCAAGCATCTCAGAACCTCAGTCTATCATCCACAAACAGATGGTTTAGTGGAAAGGTTCAATAAAACCTTAAAGAGCATGTTACGGCGGGCGGTTGATAAAGATGGGAAAAACTGGGATTGTTTGTTACCGTACCTGTTATTTGCCATTAGGGAAGTTCCCCAATCATCCACAGGCTTCTCCCCGTTTGAACTATTGTATGGCCGACACCCAAGGGGCTTACTGGATATAGCCAAAGAGACTTGGGAACACGAGGTTACCCCTTACAGAAGTGTAATAGAGCATGTTGCCCAGATGCAGGACCGCATTGCTGCAGTCCTACCCATAGTGAGGGAACACATGGAGAAAGCTCAAGAAGCACAGAGGAATACATATAATAAGGGTGCTAGGGTCAGAATTTTTTCTCCAGGTGATAGGGTACTAGTTCTGGTTCCCACCGTGGAGAGTAAATTCCTTGCTAAATGGCATGGGCCATATGAGGTCTTGGAAAGAGTGGGAGAAGTAAATTATAAGGTAAGACAGCCAGGTAGGAGGAAACCTGAGCAAATATACCATATAAACCTACTCAAGCCCTGGAAAGATAGAGAAGTCTTGTTAACCCTAGTACCCCCAGGTCCGTCAGAGAATCAAGAAACTGACCCAGAGGTTAGCATAGCTGAAACCCTGTCTGTTCATCAGAAACGAGAGGTTCAGAATTTAGTGAAAAGAAACAAAGAAATCTTCTCTATACGGCCAGGTAGAACTAGCGTAATTGAACATGACCTAGTCTCTGAACCGGGGGTCCGAGTTAACCTTAAACCGTACCGAATCCCAGAGGCCAAAAGAAAGGCTATAAGTTTAGAGGTTAAAAAAATGCTAAAACTAGGTGTAATTGAGGAATCCCAAAGTGGGTGGAACAGCCCTATAGTCTTAGTCCCAAAGCCAGATGGTACAACAAGGTTTTGTAATGACTACCGGAAACTAAACGCGGTGTCAAAATTTGATACTTATCCTATGCCCAGGGTAGATGAACTTGTAGAGAGACTGGGCAAAGCCCGATATCTCACAACCCTAGACCTAACAAAAGGGTACTGGCAGGTTCCCCTCACAGAAAGGGCAAAAGAAAAGACAGCCTTCTCAACCCCAGACGGCCTCTTTCAGTATAAGGTGTTGCCTTTTGGCTTACATGGAGCTCCCGCCACATTCCAAAGAATGATGGATAAAATTTTAAAACCACATGCTCGGTATGCTGCCGCCTACCTGGATGATGTGGTAATCCATAGTGAAGATTGGCAATCCCACCTTCCAAAGGTCCAAGCTGTGCTTGACGCAGTCCGGTCTGCTGGACTAACTGCTAACCCCGCTAAATGCACTATTGGTCTGGAGGAGGCCAAGTATCTGGGATATTCTATTGGCAGAGGTTTACTCAAACCCCAAACACTCAAAGTGGAGGCGATACAAAATTGGCCAAGGCCAGTTACAAAAAAACAAGTAAGGACCTTTTTGGGGTTAATTGGGTACTATAGAAGGTTTATTCCCAATTTTGCAACTAAGGCAACCCCACTAACTGACCTCACAAAAGCAAGAGGACCGCTAATGGTAAAGTGGTCCCCCGAAACCGAACAGGCCTTTAGAAGCCTGAAAGAAGCTCTCTGTGCCCAACCAGTGTTGGTCACACCTGACTTCTCCAAAGAGTTCGTAGTCCAAACCGACGCATCTGAGGTAGGGCTGGGGGCGGTACTCTCCCAGGAGTCTCAAGGTGAGGAGCACCCCATTCTTTATTTAAGTAGGAAACTAAATCCCCAGGAGAAAAATTACTCCATAGTAGAGAAAGAGTGTCTCGCAATAAAGTGGGCTGTAGAGACGCTCAAATACTATCTGTTGGGGAGAAAATTCCGGTTGGTCACAGATCATGCACCCCTTACCTGGATGTGTCAAAACAGGGAAAAGAATGCTAGAGTGACCAGGTGTTCCTAAGCCTACAACCCTTTAAATTTTCTGTGGAACACAGGTCAGGGCACAAACATGGCAATGCTGACGGGTTGTCAAGGATGCACTCCCTAATATCCATGGTCGCTCATCCCTCGAGGTCTGAGCTGGGGGGGAGGATATGTGACAGAAACCAGGGGATGGTAATAAATTCCGTATATAGGGCTCCCAGGATACTGAACAGTTTCTATCCTGTTTGGCCTGGGAGTGCAGCCTTATAATACATACACTCCATCCCACAGTTTGGCAAGCGCTGGAACTGAGGGATGAGAGATCCAGACCAGAGTTTGTCTGCTGCCTGATTTCTGTCACCTGTCATGCTAATTAGGAATCAGGTATGAAAGACTGATTTCCTGTTTGCTCTGGTCTCTCCACAAGAGCCAGGAGGCTGGAAGGCTGCTGAACTACAGAGGGGAGAAGCCTCTTCCCCAAACAGGTTCAATCTTTCTGTTCATTTGTGTAAGACTGCAAAAGTACCTTGTTTTGTTGTTGGGAGTGGAAAAGCCACTTCCAACCCTGAGTCAGGGATATCTAAGTTAAGTTATCGCTCAGGTGAGCAGCTTTTGTTTTGATCTGTTTTCTGTTGTATGCACTGTGGCAGTCTCAGTGCCCGGGACTGAATAAACCAGGCATAGCCTGTTTAAAGGAACAGTACGTGACGCCTCATCATTTAACCTACCCTAAAAGACCGTGTTCTAAACAGTCCCGGACAAACGACGGAGCCCGGAGTAAGCCGTTTGTCACAGTATATATCTCTCTAGACATACATACATACATACATACAGTGGCAAGAAATGATATGCATAAAAAAAAATCAAGACATGAAAAAGCAAAAAAAAACACAGTTACATTAAATACATTTCTTTATTTAACTTACCATTACTTGCCCCCACCGACTCCCGTTGATCAGCTTACTCACGAACCAATCCACGAACAGGAACCCAAAAAATAAAAAACCATAAAATAATAAACATGAAAATAATAAAACACGACAATCCAGGGGTCTTCTAGTTGTAATCCATCTTCATCTGTATTCTTCTACCTTCTTCCGGGGTCTTCTTGCCGTCCGGTGCCACGCCCTGGTCTTCTTTCTTCAGAGGAGGTCCTTCCTCCTCGGCGTCTGGCTTCAAAATGAGACGACATAGGCTTTTAAAGGCCTATGACGTCACATTTTCGTCATATGGTTTCCACGGCCCTGAATGGGCCGTGAAAACCATGTGTTTTGGCCGATGTAAAAAAAAATGATGACGTCACTTAAAGGCAATGACAGCACAGCCAATCAGAATGGCTTTGCTGCAATTGCCTTTAAGATGACGTCATGAAAAGACACATGGCCGGACTCACATGGTACGGCAGCCAATCAGAGCGTGGGAAGTCTATCCCTACTCTGATTGGTTCAAGTAACATGTGACAGAGGCTTTCAATGACGTCACATCCTTTCTCCCCCAAGCCTCTGTCACATGGTCACATGCAGCTTGTCTCTCTCTGCTGCAAACATCTATCGGCAGACAAGGCCTATCGGAAGGCTTATCGGGAGCCAGCCTGTATCGGCACAGGCTCATCGGCAGCTTTGCTTTCGCAGTGCTTCGGCAGGGATCGAAAGGATTCGGCCCTTACTGAATACTGCGAGGGCAAATCGCCAAAAAAAGGCCCCCACCTATCTGCCACACTTGGTGAAAAGATTTTATCGGGCCTTACTGCATGAGGCCCTAAGTGGAATTCTGAGGAACCTCCAACCCTCTCATAGCAACTCTGTGATCTGATGCATTGTAAATTCTTCTATATTTGATGCAATTTTCAAATGACCAGAACATTTCAGGGTACCCTGGTTGAAAATCACTGCCTTAGTAATATAAGAATACATTGCAGCTGCTGAGTTACACTGACTGAAGGATTGATTGAAACTGAAAGGCGGCCATTTAGTGAACTGGGAAGCAGGATTTTGCTGATCAATCACGGGAGAACCTATCGATCGGCAGCTTATGCAATTAATTTTCCATAAAGGTAATCAAGGGCTGGATATATTAAAACAACAATAGAGATATTTTTTAAAGCGGCTTGAATTGCCTCTTTAATGCTACAGTATTAATGTAGCCAGACTTACCTTCCCAGAAGCCATGGCAAAATAAGCAAAGGTAAAAACGATGGGCGTTCTCTATCACAGGGGTGCGAAACTGGGGGCGCAAGATTTATTATAATACATTCCTAGAAGAGTACTCTACTGTGATACAACATAGATTGAGAAATAGGCACGTTCAAAGTTATTTATTTTCGTTTAGCGGGCACGTCCATAGTATCGTAAATTTACTTGGCATGTGATCGGCCTTCGTTTTCGCACTCGCTACAAGTGGTGGGGATGACTTTCATAGTCATCGCTTGAATACAGCCTTGTTCCCATAAGTTCAGTATTTCTGAACAGTTTGTTTAACGGTTATTTGAAAATTGTATTTCCCCCTGAAAATGGATAAGTGGCTTTTTAAGATTTATATAAATGCTACAACTGTTACATTATGTAAGGAACCCCAACCCTCTCTAATAGCGTGTCTGAGATCAGATGCATTGTAAGGAACCCCAACCCTCTCTAATAGTGTGTCTGAGATCCAGGGGCGTAGCTATAGCCCGGGGGGCCCCCCACTCTTCCCCCCTGTCGGCAGCCCATGGCGGCGGGCCCCCGGCGTCAAACAGAAGCTTGCAGAGGAATCAGCAGCTGTTACAGAGATGGAAGTAAGAAAGACTTCGGGTTCAGACCACTAGAGCACACTCCTCCCCTGCTTTCCTGCTCTGCTGGTGTAACAGCTGCTGATTCCTCTGCGGCTTATACTCTGTTTAAGGCCGGATCACCCACAAGTAGGCATGGGGGAGAAGGTGGGAGCATGGCATGGGGGTGAGGTGATGATGATGGTAGGGGAGATGGGTGCTGATGATGGTGGGAGCCGTGGGGAGATGAGGTGATGATGATGGTGGGGGAGATATGATGATGATGGTTGGGGTTATGATGATGATCGTGGGGAGATGGAGATTATGATGATGGTGACGGGGGAGAGATGATTAGGAGTGGGAGCGATGATGAGGGATGAGGAGGGACGATGAGAGAGAGAGGATGGGGGAGGGAGAAAAAGATTGCAGTCAGTATTAATATTAATATAAATGGGCCCTGAAAATTTTTCACGCCACTGCTGAGATCAGGTGCATTGTAGGAAACCCCAACCCTCTCTAATAGCGCGTCTGAGATCAGATGCATTGTAAGGAGCCCAACCCTCTCTAATAGCGAGTCTGAGGTCTGATGCATTGTAAGGAACCCCAACCCTCTCTAATAGCGTGTCTGAGATCAGATGCATTGTAAATTTTCTGTATTTGGAAGAGTTTTCATAGGACCTGAAAATTGCAGGTAACCCTTTAGGGATGCCCGGGAAACATAAGTGTTCATAGGAACCCTGGTTTTAAAACACTGATCCACATACACAGCTTTTTCCATAAATATTTCTACGAAATACCCGACCAGAGGAAGGTTTCGTAATAAAATGTCATTGTTTTTATTGATACTGATCGCAATTACTTAAAAGTAACAAATCCCAAATCCCAATAAATGGGTCAAAAATAAAAATCTTTTCACATAACTCACCGTGAAAGTGTTTTTCAGTTTCAGACATTTATTGAACATAAAATTGAAAGTTTGTCATTCTGAAAACAGTGCTACGTACACTGCCTGAGCTATATGGAGGAAACGTTTTTATAAGTGGTACAAGGGCTTTAAATAGAATTGTCTGAGCATGGAAACGCAGTAGATTGTTTTGATGCACTGTGCATGGGAAACACAAGCACAGTTTTCCATGTAATCTCTGGAAGGAATGTATAATAACGCTGGCGATCCTTTCTTTTACTTAATGTTGCTTTCACATTGGGCCTTGCAGTCTTTGACAAATCACAGCTGTTTGGTGCACACACTGCAAAGTACAAATCTGTCTTTCCATCAGCCATGGACCTGAGCAGCTCATCATGTTTCTGTTTTTGACGCATGGATTCATTGTTATCTTTTGCATTGATCTTCTATAAAGCAGCACTCCATGCTCTTCCTTTTATATATATATATATATATATATATATATATATATCTATATATCTATATAGATATATAGATATATATTTGTACGTGTTCTAAGCCAGGGGTGCGCAAAGTGAGGGGCGCAAGATTATTCTAGGGGGTGCAGACTTCTCCTTCCTTATCTTCGGCAACGCGGCGTCAAATGACACTACAGGGTCACGTGACGTCACATGACCCCATGCTTCATTTGACGCTGGATATTAGGTAAGGGGGGGGGGGCACGGGCTGGCAGGCAGGGGGGACGCAGCACAAAAAGTTTGCGCATACCTGTTCTCAGCTATTGGTCCCCTAAGCACCATGGAAACCCTGGTTCCCGTGAAAAATTGGAGGGGTTGCAACTTGATCACTTCCAGTAGCAACATGTGTTTAAAGGTGCAATAGAAGGCAAGTCCCTAGCTAGGAATATTCTTCCAATCAGACTGGTTTATTATGTGGACAGTGCCTCTAGTTAACAGTTTCAGGACAGGCAATGTGCTGCAGATATTGGAAATGTAATGAGCCTATACTCTGTTCACTCAAACTTTAATTTCTAGACCATGTCTATGCCATAAATGAGAAACAAAATTATAATGCCAAAAAATACATGTTCCTGCCTTCATTATTCCTTCTCTTGCTTTTATGTTCTGTAGGGTGGCAAAGCATCAGTGAAAGACTTGTTTATAGACCTGAAAGATGGAAGAAAACTTCTGGATCTCCTTGAAGGGCTCACTGGAACCTCTTTGGTAAGTAGAAGCGGAGGTACTTCTATGCTAAAGTGGACAACTTCGGTCTGGGTGCAGACCATGAGTGCTCTTTGTCTGGACCCAAACTTTCTCCTCTTCCTCTTTCTGCTTGACAGCTTTGAACTGGGCAGACCCCTATATATTCCATTAAACTTTCTGCTGCTAAAGATGGGGCCCACAATGCATCGTCAGTCAAGAGATTAATATGTAATTGGTTCTTAACCGAAGAACAGTGGTGGTTCCAGTTATTATATATTAATATGGATTTGCATTATATAATATTATATTCTATTGCGTGTTGGCATACTGACCAATTCTCTCCATTTATGAGGGAGACTTTAGTTAAAATATCTCCCTACATTTAACTTTCACATTTTGGCCTGTACACTGTCTAAATGACCACGTCCAAAATGTGGACGTGGCCATTTTGCCACTCCCCTCACCGCAGGGACATCTCTCTGATGGCCGCATCGCCACAAGGTAAGCCCCTAGCCTTACCCCTTACTTTAAAACTCCCTAATCTTAATCCCTAATACTAACGCTACTCTTACCCTAAAACCCTTACCCTAAAACTCCTCACCCTATACGCCGTGTCCTTAAACCCTATCTCATCTGCTAAAACCCCTTACCCTTAAACCCCTTATCCTAAACGCCTTGTCCTTAAAACCCCCTACCTTAACTGCTAAAACCCCTTCAAGTAACTTACCTTATTGGGGACACGGCCAGGGGCTGAGTGTCCAGTGGCAGAGCAGCAGCGGCGAAGGGTCCCTCGGTGGCCAAACGGTCACTTGGTCGCTGCGAGACGGCTGTGACCAAATGTCCAATTTCAGCCTGTACATGTTACATTTTAGTTTGAGGTTCGCGTTCTGGAAATGGTTAAGTTTGTCCAGCAGATTTGAATAAATAATGATTAAAAATATACTTCACCATTCTGTAAGTTCATACAGCTTCTACTGACCTGGCATTTTGCTTAGAATGTTTTGTTCTATTGCTGTGATATTTACTTTGGAAAGACGCAGGAGAAACTTTATACAGAGACGGCAGAATACAATGTAAGATGGAGAATAACTTTGCTGCCCTACCTCTTCCCATGTGAGAACAGAGAATGTATAACATCTGTAGGAAAACCTTATGACCCCATCAAGAACCAAGGCTTCATACATTTGAGATGAGACAAATTGCACTATGAATTGCAAAGGTTTAACCCATTAAAACACTGACTAGTTTATTTCTCATCATTTCATTGGTGAAATATTAGTATGCATTTCTTTGGCTGTTTGACTAATGAAAGTATTATAATTGCTACGCCAGGATTGTGGTATAATTAAATCCCAAGAAGGGAAAAATAACGCTCAGCAAATAGTATTGTCATGAAAGAGTTGGATCAAGGTTCTAAAAAATTCTTCCAAGCTTCATGTTACCAGGTAAATATTAAAAGCTGTTATCATTATTTAAAAAAAAAAATCTATACTTGTTAAGGAATGTGCCACTTGTGTTTGGTCACTTGGATCCTCTATGGAATTTCCCCTTTAATTTTGTTTCTGGTGTTATTCAGAATTTTCTTTGAGAAAGACCTTTCTCTAAATCAGTGTTTCTAAAACCCTCTCCTTGGGGACCACCAGCCACGCCAGGTTTTACAAATAACCAATGCATTTGCACAAATGCTTTGTGTATACACAAGTACTTAAAAACATGTTTCCTGCCGCTCCTCCCAGTGTGCTACTTTGTTTTGCCTTTGTTTTAAAGGTTTGGGCAGAATGATCAGGGGTTTGGCTTGCAACACACAAAATCTTTGGCTCAACCTGTTCCATTGTGTTCTGCCCGAGCACTCATAAGTGTTGATCAAACCTTATCCCTAAAGGGACTTACTAAATATGACCAAGTGGAAAGGTTGTGGCTTGTATGGGAATGTATATGGCGGATAGACATTAAGAGCGTGCTTAACTCCCTGAGAATATGAACTAAAGAATACAACCCACGACATAGCCAGTATGTCACTGGGCCCTTGGAGAGCCAGACTCTATGAAGGGACGGCTATATCATGGAACACTCAAAGGGTTAATAGACCTTTACCAGTGTCTAGGATTCGACTGCCACCCACAGCTGGGTTATTTTTGTATTTTCATGTGGTTATTATGGAAAAAAAATAGCTCTGGCCTGTGTTGAGCGGAAAAGTACACATTTGCATTCCAGCTAATAATTAAAACATACAAAATTTCAAATGGTTTACCAGTGATCTTTGGGGCTTTTATTATTTTTTCCTAAAATGGGTAAACCTCATACTTATGCCATGTGACTTCTGGTTTGCGTCAGATTTTCTTGAATTTTCCGCAGGTTTTCCTTACCTTCTACAATACCAGTGTTTAGGTTTGAGACTTGCATCATCTTAGTCTTCATCTCATCCGGCTAATCAAAGAAGCTGGAGATTGATGACATAGTTACTGTGTATAATTACATAATTTACAATGCCCTAGTACTGATGATTGTTAGTCATGAAAGGAACGGATCACCACTTTTAGCGGTGTCTGTATACAGTACGTCAGAAGGACTGAGAAATATTATTTGGCGCATTGGTAACCACTACTTTTTCACATGTGTGCCTGTCTGTCCAACTATCTATCCGCAAATACTTTGCGATCAGTCTCTGTAATGCGCATACGTTGAGATGCTTTCAGGAGGATTCACCCATGCAACATACAGTAAATGATTCCCTGTTCATGAACACATTCTTACCATATATTTTTTTTCCTTTCAGCCTAAGGAACGTGGAGCAACAAGAGTTCATGCCTTAAATAATGTCAACAGAGTCCTGCAAATTTTACATCAAAATAATGTAAGTTTTAGGTTTCTCCTCTTGTCAGAGTCTTGGAATTCAGAAGGAAATTTGTTAGATGCCAAAATTTTGTAGCGACTGTTTCTAGTTATTTCGAGAAAAAAGGGGAACTTTTCAATGGACGTCCTGTGACTACACTGTGCAGTTGTGTATGGTTTGTGATGATCAATTCATTGGAATACATTCATAGAGTTTTGTTTGTGTGCTTCATACTTTGGTAAATATGCAATCCCCCCCAACATAAATTGTATTAACTTCTGAAAGGCCACCAGAAATCAGTAGAAATTTTGAGTCGTTAACTCGTTTGTATTTTTGGAAGTCTGATTTGGTTATTTACGTCTGGCCTACTGCTTGTCTAGGAGAACCTATCCCTGTTATCCAGCTACTCTAATGGAAGGTATACAGTTCTCTATCCTTCTGTTGTGTACTCTGCCACATTTAAAGTGGCCAACACCCTTGAATAATAATCAGCACCAAATGTAAGAAACATAATTAACACATTTCTGGCACGGGTGTCATGCGTCTAAACATTTGACACACAGGCACATTTTTATTGAGCCGTGCTATGACTTAAGACACCTCGTATGGCCATAGGAGACACTGTGCCCCACCCACTTGAATGGAACGTAGAGTGTCTTCCGGCTCTTCAACGTATCTTGCAGAATAGACTTACTACTTAAGTATGGGCCATAGCTGTCCTTTCAAGTTTGTCTCCGCACCTTATGAACTATGAGTCTTAACGTGTTGGTGTTCTAAGTGCAACACTTGGCTTTCTACCAGTGCCTTTTGTGAAATTCTTTTGTAAATTCTATAAGCTTACTGAGTAAACAAATAATAAGCTTTCTAAGAACATAATGATTGAATTAATCCCTGACATTGGGAACCAATTAACAGGCTAGTACTAGACTAAACAGATGAAATAACTTTGGCAAAAAATATTTATTTAAGATCATTTTGCTTTTTATATTAAGTAATTCCTATACACATGATGGTGACATGTATTTGTAGCTGTAAGGAATCTTACTATGAGATTGCGATTTAAGTGTAAATTCTTTATGGGGAATATCTACGTTGTGTTACAAGTTTTACGTTTTTATGTAGAATAGAAAAACTTGGAGTCCTAATTCTGCATTAAAGCAGCAATCCCCCTGGAAAATGTTTTGTTCTTTTAAGCTTACCTAAGCTGGGGGGTCCCTATCGATGTCCGGAGTCTCCCTGGTTCAGTAAATATTTGTCAGTGGTTTTTTGTGTGCCGGTTTTGCCACACCAAAAAAATAGAAATAAATGGCAGGGGTACGATTCACCCAAGCTCGCCCGAACCTGGGGGGTCACCTGAGTTCTGGGGACCCCAAAAGAGATCTGGTGACCCCTTGGTTCAGTTAAGATCTTAAAAAAACAAAACTGTTTGCCTGGGATTGCTACTCTTAAGTAGTGTGGTTTAGTGCCTAGTTTAAAAAAAAAAAAGACTTACATTTAGCAACCATTGGAACAACAGAAAATGGATCCTGTTGACTATTTTCAAAAGCTGTCAGCAATATATGCTGCAAAAATATGAAGAGAATCAGCTTTCTAAAATAAATCACTTGTAATATAAAAATAGCAGTGGTACTCCTTACCCTGCTGTTATCATCACTCTTCCGTCTTTATCCGTACCCATAGTACCAATACATTTTGACTTCTGTACCAACCTTATTTGGTATTTAAAGGAGCAATCAAAGTAACCTTTTAATTTATTTTATACACAAAATTGAAGCAGGGGGTCTCCGAGCTGCACCCCATTAATTTAAGCTCCGGGGATCCCCTGCTTCTGGAGTTACAACCATAGGGCGTCCCGGTAGCTTCTCCAACTGAGCTAGCTGGGCTTTAAAGTTCAAAGGTCCTGCGTCAGACGGGAGAATAGGAAGCCGAACCTGAACGTATGCGGGCGTGTGCATTTTTATATTTGTGTGTACATTCTTTCATTTGTGTATGTACATGTAGGCTACAAACACGCACACAAAAAATGAGTATATATTTTCTCTGCAGGTGGAGTTGGTGAACATAGGAGGTACTGATATTGTTGATGGCAACCACAAGCTGACCCTTGGTCTATTATGGAGCATCATTCTACACTGGCAGGTAAGAGGAAGACCTTGAATCTCTCCTTGGCACCACACTGCTCAGATAATTTCCCCTGTGCGTTGGTCAGAAGTGTAGTCCTGCAATGAAGTAGTGCCCCTGAAAGAGCAGAAAATCTCAATTTAGTGTCCAATGCCTGAATGAATACAGTGGAATTTTAATATTCTATCACTTTTTCCAAACTCTAATCATGCATAGTAAAATAATTATTCAAAGCTGCTTGGCGTGTACAGCAGGGTATCTTAGATTTGAAGGAAGGCTTCACAGAGGATAGGAAAATAGGCATACTAGCTGGACCAAGTGGTTCAGATATACTGTCAATTTGTGTCACATTTATTTCATGGTATATCTCTCTGTACAGTATCTCTGCCCGTATGTGCAAGTGACAAGGTACATTTGATTTACTTTTTCCTTGCGAAATGTCTTTACATAAAATAGTCATGGTGCAGTCATTCACATATACTGTACTTGCAAGGCTTTTGGATACAATGGTGTGCTTTGCATTTTCCAGGTGAAAGATGTCATGAAGGCAATCATGTCAGATCTGCAGCAGACAAACAGCGACAAGATCCTTTTGAGCTGGGTCAGGCAATCAACAAGGCCCTACAGTCAAGTTAACGTTCTGAACTTCACCACAAGCTGGACAGATGGCTTGGCATTCAATGCCCTTATTCACAGGCACAAGTAGGTAGCCAGCATATTGGAACGGGCATGTCCATTGAATCACTCTTTTATACCGCATGTTCGTTGTATATTATTATGGTCTGTTAATGGTCCATTTCTCACTGTATGGGCTACAACACTGTACATGTGAAGAGGATGCTTTGGGTTTATGAAAAGCTAATGTACAGATACTTCTATAAAGAACTTATGTTTTTGAAACAAGGTATCATAACCTCCATGACAACTACACTCTTTGCTACATTAATATTATTTTGGCTTAAGTGCAGAAGTTTAAAGAAAAAGTGAACTTGATGGCCTAATAGCCTTGTTCCAGACATAATAACGGTGCTTCTGTCAGCATGAGATAAACTTATTGCATTTTGATCGTTTCTGTCCGTGATTAGGTAGAATGCAATCTTTTCTCAGACCTGAGTTGGAAGAGAGTTATATCTTACCTAACATTAAAGGATAGCACAGTCTCATAGCTCAGCGAGTGAGATATGTTACACTTACAGTGACTGAGCATCTGTTTACATTGCTACAGCTGTCCTGCTCAAACTCGCACTGTGTAAAAGTCTGAATCACTAATCACCAGTCAGTGATTTTACTCCCATTTGGGTGCATTTTTAGAGCAGAATCTATAAATAGTTGTGTGATGGTTGAATAAGTTATGCCCTTTTCTGTAAGCATTTGGAAGGTAGTTTTAGACAGTTTTTCGATATGTTGTGATGCTGCTTCCCTGTGCCTCAGAAGATTTTAGTTTCGTTCTTCTCTAGCACGGTAAAACTGCTTCACAGAAAACTGAATAAGGGTCTTGTAGGCCCTCTCAAGGAGAACCTACAGATGTAACCAACACCCGTATCCCCGGCTGCACAGAATAATGCAAGATATAATGTAGAAAATATTGCATGCATTAAGGAAATCATTTATGCTTTCTTGTTTTCAATGGTGCTTGGGCTACCACTTGAGGTAATATAGTGATAGCGTTAAAGTATTACGTCAAACTGAGTAATGACAATGGCTACATCAGTACATAGCCTCATTGGTACTCGAGGTTATTGAAAAGAGACCACTTATCACATCCACAATAAATTACCACTGACCCATCCTTTTAATTGCCATGGTGGGCATGAAAGCCTTCATGAGCACTATAATTACAGTGGGTTAATAATATTCTTATTTTATGTCGGTCTATTTTTTTTATCAACTATTCCAGGCTTTCCCATTAGGTTTACTATAAATAGCAGACAACATATAGATTTTTGAATTGGCCGGTTTGGCAATCCCGACTTGCCAAAAACTAAATTGCGAGGTGGAAGGCTGTTGTTGCTTTTCTGAGTTTATTAAATAGCACGTGAACGAGTAATTTCTGCAAAATAACTAATTTTTCTACTGATTTTCAATTCTGCCAAAGAAAACTCTGAATGTTGGCATGGAACGGCCTCTTAACTCTTTATTGAATTTGGTAAATAGGGCTCCAGCTCTTTATCGTATTGTTTTGTGAAAAAATGGCCAAAGGTGCATTTTTTTGGAGCATATGGAATATACACACATATTTATATATATATTTTTTTTTTTTATCACCTTTGAATGCTGACGAGTAGAACTGCTTACCTTATTCAGAGCGCAACCCCCTTTGGCGGGAAAACGAGCTGTTTCTGGGTTTGCAGAGCATTCAAAAAGGAAGGTTTGCGGTTTGGTTAATTGAGACCGTGAACAAGCGCGTAGCGTGAACATGTAGGTCGTTTTTACCGCTGCTACACATGTTCTATTAAAACCATCAATTTTTGAAAGATTGAGTCACCCTCTTTGTCTATTTGGATCGGATGGTGGTGCGTCGCTATCTCTTTAATTGTTCTCCTGACTGTGTGTCTCTGCCTGTATAAGCATCATAAAGTCCAGAACCTCCTGAATAGAGAATTGCAGTATATGAAACACTGATTTCTATGGGAAGAATAATGCCTAATGGCGTCTAGGAAGGATCATCACACAAAAAATGGCACAATAAAATTCTTCCATATAATAAAGAAAAAGAACAGAACAAGTCCCCAAATAATGATGCTACCAAAACCCTGGACAGGTAATGTGGGTAAACGAAGAGAGACTATATGAACCCTTGATGAGGTAGATGATAAGATTAAGTGGAAAAATATAATTGCTTTATGGAAGCGGGATGGTAGTATTCAATGCATGAAGCCAGAGAGTGAAGGGGATAAACAATGGCCCCCCAACGAGCAGTGCTACCGTAAGTTCCAACCCAAGCTAACACCCAACAGCTAATCTGGTATATTTATCAGTATGTATCCATTCCCAACCTGATTAGGTTAAAGCAGATATTAGCATAGAAGCCGGCAATAGACATTCCAGTTGATATAGTACTCACGGACCCGTCACTGTTGGAGTACCGGTCTATTCATCCGAGCGTGCACCCTTTTGACAAAGTAAGTCACGAATGAGGAGAAAGGAGAGCGCACTGCAATAATAGAGAGAACTGGAGGCAATGGGTCAAAAAATAAAAAAATATTTTTATTGAAGCAGCCTTGATAAAGCAACGTTTGAGCGAAAAGCGTAGGTGTGTGTTTTTGATCTCAATTTGATTTCGTGATCTAATAAATATATATGTTTTATTGGAGTCCCATTTTGATCTTTCTTTTTGCGTGATGGTAGTGCTCCACATCTGCACTTCTCTGCTCTCTATAACTTACTGGTAATAATGTTATTCGTGTTGGCACACCCTTTGGCTGCCAGATGGAACAGAGCCCATTGCTGTGTCTTGCTAGCTCTTCTGGCAGCGAAGGGCTTAGTTTAACTTCTTTTCTGACACAGGTGTGGCAGTGAAAGCATGAAGTTTTACCTGTGAATTTCCTGATAAAAGGATGAGGATTCAGGTTCTGTCCGTTCAGTGATGGGCACTTTCCCAGTTTTGGTTCTAAAAAATGTCTTGGGTTTGAGTTTTGCCTGAAATCTATTTGGTTATGAATTTGCAAAAAAAAAATAAAAAAATCTGGGGGGAAAAACCTTATAATGTTGAGGGGAAAAACCCCCTGCATATTTTCAACTTTTGTGCAAAGATTTGCAGGTTTTCCATTCACAAACCCAATTGCGCATCCAGTTTGTTAAACAAGAAAGCCCAGAAAAAAAATTCATCATCTGAAGCTCATCCTCTGGTCAGTTTTCTTGAGTTTTGGCTGAAATTTCACTCAGATTTGAAAATGTGTCCCAAAGTTCGACTGAAATTTGAACAAATCTCGAAGTTTGCGTAGTCCGGAGTTTCGAACTTCCGAACCTGGCCATCCTTGGTACAGTATAATGATTATGTGAAGCGATTTGAATATAAGGCAGGAACAAGTTTTAGGAGACTTTGTAAGTCATGCATGGATTTTGATTAAGTCAACATTTGACATATCTTCAAAGAAAACATTACTTAGTCAACATGTAGCCTAGGTTATTGCTGATAAAGTGCTGCAAGATTTTTTGCGCTTGATTTCTGTGGCATATTCGGTTACAAAAAAAAAATAAAGTTTTTGAAGAAAAAGATCCACCTCGACAAAAAAAATGTGATCAACATAACTTTGACATGGAGTTGTAAGCCCCTCTATTAGCAAAGTGAGCAATTGTGTCAATGAATGGTTTGAAACCAGTTCTATGCCCTGCAGGGACATATTGCAGAACAACACATATTGGGATCTATGTATTTAGACAATTTGAAAGCAAAATGACATGAAAATATAATCTTAACGTCAAGGTATCAATGTCTTTGCTTCAATTTTTGGGAAGCGATTTAAAAGCTTCAAAGAGAGGAGTTACATGATGCACAGATCGACATTCATCAAATTGTGCGCCCGGGTGTCATTTTTTTTTCTCCCGTCTTTCTGCGTCCAAGAATCCACCAGTTCTGAGGTGTCGTAAACCTTCTTGTATAGACATCTGCACCAGATATAACAAACCGGAGAAACAAGCTCAGTGTTGATGACGCAGCTTGGAACACGCAGTGTGTCAGAACAAGTATTTCTGTGAGATTAATGCAGAGACCCCATTCATTTATTATGCATTTTTTCAATTATGTTTTGAGTCATTATCTTTAAATTGTTCTCTTTTCCTTTATTGTTAGACCAGAACTGTTTAGCTGGGAAAAAGTTACTAAAATGCTCCCACTCGAGAGACTAGACCACGCTTTCAACATTGCCAAAAAACACATGGGAATCGAAAAACTACTTGATTCTGAAGGTACAGTGGTCTTTTTAAAATATATATTTTTTAATGCCAATTATATGCTTCTTTTATGTCTAAGAAGCTACCATAGTAGCTGCTTCTTTCCAGAGTAATATCGATGCGGGTGCGATGTATGTGTAGTGTCTGCTATTTTATGTTGGTTGATGATGCATAAACCTCTTGGCTCCCACAATCTCATCCAGCGTATTACGCCTCATCGAATTCTGCGCAGCCCCATTGGGTAGGGGATGAGTTAATAGGTGCAGTGGGCGCTCTAATAAAGGACCACCATGTAATTTCTTCCCTGTTGTTGGTCTCAGCTGGATTAGCTTTATCAAAAGTGTGACTGATGCAGGAAGAATGTAGGAATTGAAAATGAGCTGACAGGCACTCGGCAAAGATAACAGGCTTTGCATTATTACAAAGTCAATTTCAACAACCTAGCAACCTCGATAGAGAAATCTAATATGTACGCACACAGACGCACACGATATTTGTGTTTTAGCCATTTGTAATCTATTCATGATGTCATCATTATTTGGAGAATAATAATATATACGTGTCGGTTGGGGCATCCTGTCACCTTAAGAGATTAGAGATCAGATAAATTAGATAACAATAGTATAAAAAAAATATTATTATTTGTTTACCATGGAGACATAAGTGGTTTAAAAAATATATTTAAAAATGCTTCTACTTTTCTGATTTTTAGGTCATATTGGTTCTGACGCAGGATTGCTTCTTTATCCAAAAACTCCTCTGATCCTCTCTCGTGCATTGATTTTTCATTAGAAAACATATATGAAAACTTCAGATATCATACGCAATATATCAGTTTCTATTTTGAAGTGTACATTTCTACCACTGTTCACACCATTGAGCAACACTTTCCTGTCAACACATAGAAAATGAAACATTTCTATGTTATATTTTTGTTCCGTTTAAAAAAATAAAAATCTTTATTTAGTAATGAATCATTTGTGTGTTGAAAGGTAGGGGATATTTAAGGGAGGGATTCTTACAGTAGCTCTCTGATCAATATGCTGTGAAGTTGCTTCTCCATGTCGGGTAACCTGTGAACCCCTTTCATTTGATTGGAGCTCAGAGTCTGGCCTGGCACAGAGAATCCTCTTCACAGTAGCTGAAACAGAGACCTTCTTGTTGGGTCCATCAAATCATTGTTACAGCTTAAAGCACCAATACTCTCTACACCCTTTTCCCCCCCTAGCTTTGTGGAGCAGCGTTTCCCGAAATACTTATGGTGAAGTTAACAGGTTTATGTCGCTCCAGTGGAAACAAAATAACTGCCAAATCTTAGGCCAATAGGAAGCCACAATATAATTGCGGATTCCTATTGGGCGGCTATTTAAATTCCCTTTAAAAATCAGGAAGTAATATCCGTAATTTCACCAGTAAGTATCTCACAACTGGGAGGTCCCTGACTCCTTGGAGCTTAAAGTGGTACAGACTCACTCTGGAGGGTGTGTGTGTGTGTATGTGTTTGTTCTTCGGAAGCCGAGCTGTCAATTACGACTTTGCTTCCTGAAGTCACGCCCCACAATGCCTTGCATAGTGCATATACGCAGAGCTTTATGAGGTCAGCTTTGGAAAACCGAGCTGTGATTGACATCTCTGCTTCCGAAGATATTCCGCTGCAGTCGCAGGCCAAACGTTCCCGGCCCAGCATTTTCCTAGCCCTGCATAGATGTATGTATTTTGGTGAAAATTTGCACACGAACACAAGGAGAACTCACATTGGGAATTGCTCCATATGCCTAACGGCTGTGTAATTATCACTAAGGTGCGTCTTCAGCCCAGCTACTCCTTAAATATGAGAATAATTAGGACTGTAGACTGAGACCCATCTCACTTTATGTCAGCAAATAATTAAGACTGATCGCTATCTCACCATGCATTTCCTCTTAGGAAAGCAGCAACACCATCATTGCATATGGATAAAATGTTAGCCATTTTTTTTTTTATGCCTAAATATCTACAACAATCTGTCCCAAAATCTACAAACTATAGGCAGATATTTCTGGAGTCACTGTAGAGGTATATTAACAAATAAGGTTTATTAACAAACACCAAAAAATGTGTTCCTGGCCTACTAACAGGGCGTGTTCATTTTAAAGTTTTTGCGATTTAATACCTGTTATCAAAACAGATACGGGTACGTTTATGCTGGGGTTGTCTTGCGCTTTGCGATGTATATCTCTGCGAGGCATTGATGTCATGTTGATTTATTTTGTTGTCCAAGAAAAAAGTTAAACCTGCGCATTTGTAATCCAGCATCTATGTTTCTAAACTACATTGATGTCAGGTTTCTGTCAAACACCCATTGTTTTGTAATGGAAATTTCTGGTGTCTCATACTGATAAGGGGGTGATGAGGTTAAAATGAAGGTGAAATTAGACCTTTATCGTATCTGTCAGGATGTTCGGCCTTCTTGCTGGTAAACATGCATAATATGTTGCTTCCCCCCTCCCCCCCTCTCTTTCCCAGATGTTGCTGTGCAGCTGCCTGATAAGAAGTCCATCCTCATGTACTTAACATCATTGTTTGAAGTTCTCCCTCACGCAGTCACCTTGGAGGACATCCGTGAAGTTGAAACCCTTCCAAGGAGATACAAGGGGCAATGCGAGGAGATGGTTTTCAGTAAGCAGCAGGTACATTTTTTCTTTCTTTGAAACCACCGCCCACTTGTGTAACACTTATCTTTTTTTTTTTGTGTGTTTTACCTGAAAGTGTCAGTCCATCCTGCTCAATGTTAAAGCTACAAATCCCAACCCCCCCCCCCCCAAGAAGCTTATAGGAGTTTAAAGAAGCAGTCCCATCTTGACCCCGGTTCCATGTGTGTGTGTGTGTATATATATATATATATATATATATATATATATATATACAGTGCTTGACAAATCACCCAAAAATCTACTCGCCGAACCAAAAAATCTACTCGCCACCTAGTCCCGCCTCTAATCCCGCCCCCAACCCCGCCTCTAATCCCGCCCCCAGCCCCGCATTTAAAAAAAACCATAAATGAAATAAATTTAATAAATTTCTAGTAAGAACATTCGTTTTTGACATAAGTTTATTTATTGTATTACATTATACTACAATTAGTCCTTGTTTTGTGTGTGTGTATGTGTGTGTATAAATGTCGAATCTAGAAAAACAAGCCAGATGTGAATGACTAGTTTCCTGCACCCCTTAACTAGTGCCTGGATGCCCCCGCTTCAGAATGTTTAAAGCAGCAATCCCACCTGGGATCTTACCTGATCCGCAGACCCTCAATGTCCAGGTACCTCATTCCCACAATGTTATACATTGGAGGGGATGTGTTCCCTACCTGTCTTCTGGGTTACGGGGGATTCCAATGTCTTCTGTGTGAGTCAGATCTGGAAGAAAGCAGTATAGGTTATTTCGGTGTAGTATAGGGCAGTTAAGATATACAGGGTAAATAAAATATCCAGATCCAGATTTTGAGACAGAGAGAGGGTGAGACAGAGAGAGGGTGAGACAGAGAGAGGGTGAGACAGAGAGAGGGTGAGACAGAGAGAGGGTGAGACAGAGAGAGAGAGAGAGAGAGGGTGAGAGAGAGACGGAGAGAGGGTGAGAGAGAGACGGAGAGAGAGACGGAGAGAGGGTGAGAGAGAGACGGAGAGAGGGTGAGAGAGAGACGGAGAGAGGGTGAGAGAGAGACGGAGAGAGGGTGAGAGAGGACGGAGAGAGGGTGAGAGAGAGACCGAGAGAGGGTGAGAGAGAGATGGAGAGAGGGTGAGAGAGAGGGTGAGAGGGAGAGAGAGAGGGAGAGACAGAGGGAGAGAGAGAGGGTGAGAGACGGAGAGAGGGTGACTGTGGGGGGATGGGGTGACTGGGTGGGGTGATGGGAGACTGGGTGGGGTGATGGGGTGACTGGGTGGGGTGATGGGGTGACTGGGTGGGTGATTGGGTGGGGTGACTGGGTGGGTGATTAGGTGGGGTGACTGGGTGGGTGATTGGGTGGGGATTACTGACTGACTGGGTGGGGATTACTGACTGTCTGACTGGGTGGGGTGACTGGGCAGGGGGGTGGGATGACTGACTGGGTGGGGGGTGACTGACTGGGTGGGGGGGTATGACTGACTGGGTGGGGGGGTATGACTGGGTGGGGGGGGTTATGACTGACTGGGTGGGGGGGGGGTTATGACTGACTGGGTGGGGGGGTATGTTTGACTTGGTGGGGGGGGGTATGATTGACTGGGTGGGGGGGTATGACTGGGTGGGGGGTATGACTGACTGGGTGGGGGGGGTTATGACTGACTGGGTGGGGGGGGGTTATGACTGACTGGGTGGGGGGGTATGTTTGACTTGGTGGGGGGGGGTATGATTGACTGGGTGGGGGGGTATGACTGGGTGGGGGGTATGACTGACTGGGTGGGGGGGGTTATGACTGACTGGGTGGGGGGGTATGACTGACTGGGTGGGGGGGTATGACTGACTGGGTGGGGGGTATGACTGACTGGGTGGGGGGTATGACTGACTGAGGGGGTATGACTGACTGGGTGGGGGGGGGTATGACTTACTGGGTGGGGGGGTATGACTGACTGGGGGGGTATGACTGACTGGGTGGGGGGGTATGTTTGACTTGGTGGGGGGGGGTATGATTGACTGGGTGGGCGGGGTATGACTGACTGGGTGGGGGGTATGACTGACTGGGTGGGGGGGGTTATGACTGACTGGGTGGGGGGGTATGACTGACTGGGTGGGGGGGTATGACAGACTGGGTGGGGGGTATGACTGACTGAGGGGGTATGACTGACTGGGTGGGGGGGGTATGACTTACTGGGTGGGGGGGTATGACTGACTGGGGGGGTATGACTGACTGGGTGGGGGGGAGTATGACTGACTGGGTGGTGGGGAGTATGACTGACTGGGTGGGGTGGGGGGATGACTGGGTGGGATGGGGGATGACTGACTGGGTGGGATGGGGGGATGACTGACTGGGTGGGGTGGGAGGATGACTGACTGGGTGGGGGGATGACTGACTGGGTGGGGTGGGGGGATGACTGGGTGGGGTGGGGGGATGACTGGGTGGGGTGGGGGGATGACTGACTGGGTGGGGTGGGGGGATGACTGACTGGGTGGGGGGTACCTTTGGTGTCCTACACGTTCACACACACACACACACACACACACACACACACACACACACACACACACACACACACACACACACCACACTCTCTCATACATACACACTCTGTGGAACCGGAGGGCAAGCGGGACAGGGGGGGGAAATCCCCTGCCTCGCGCGAGCAGCCACGGGGACAGGAGCGGAGACCAAAGGGGAAGCAGGTTTGGGGGGGGGGGGGAACATTCCCCGCTGTCATCTCCTGCCCCACGCGAGCAGCCACGGGGACAGGAGCGGAACCGGAGGGCAAGCGGGACCGGGGAGTGGGTGGGGGGGAAATCCCCTGCCGTCATCTCCTGCCCCGCGCGAGCAGCCACGGGGACAGGAGCGGAGACTGAGGGGATGAGAAGGGAAGCGCGAGCAGGAGACAGGGACCGCGCACGCGAGGAACAGACATTACTTACCCCTGCAGAGAAGGGCTCCATTCCGCGTCACGACCGCGTCACGGCCAATCAGCCAGGAAGATATTTTGTTTTGTTATTTATTTATTTTTTTAAATTTGTGGGGGGGTGGGGAAGCGGAGACAGCCACGGGGACCGAGGGGAACACCCCTGCTGGCATCGGGAGCAGCCACTGGGGGAAAGCGGGGACCGTAGGGCAACCGGGACGGGGGAACATCGCCCACTGTCATCTCCTGCCCCGCGCAAGCAGCCACAGGGACAGGAGCAGAACCGGAGGGCAAGCGGGGCAGGGGGGGGGGAGATGGGGGGAGAAATCCCCTGCTGTCATCTCTTGCCCGACAGGAGCGGAGACTGGAGGGGATGAGGAGGGAAGCGCGGGCAGGAGACGGAGACGGACCGCGCGCGCGAGGAGAAGCCATTACCCCTGCAGAGAAGGGCTCCATTCCGCGTCACGACCAATTGGCCAATCAGCCAGGAGGATATTTTTTTTGTTATTTTTTTTTTTTAATTTTTTTAAAATTTGCGCAGAGCAGGGGGGAAAAGTAGCTGGCCACGGGCCAATTTCCGTTCGCACCTGGCGAGTGGGCGACCGGGTTTGTCGAGCACTGTATATATATATATATATATATATATATATATATATATATATATATATATATATATATGACACACACACACACATATATACATTATGGCTGATTTTTAAAGCTTCCGTGCCCTGGGGACCAATAGGAAGCTGTGATGTCACCCAGTGCAGCTCCCTATTGGCCCACGTGACGCGCGAGATTGAAACTGCAGGAGATATGGTCGTTCCCTTCGGAAGCAGGGAGTCCCCGGAGCTGATATTAATAGGGTTCAGCTCCGGAGATCCCCTACTTCAATCCCGTATTTAGAAGGGAAAAAAGAACACCTTGGATTGCTCCTTTAAGAGCTATGGGGTCAAGATACTAACGAGGCTTCGGGGGGGGGGGGGGGCTGCTCCTGTAAAGAAACAGTTGAAAAGTTACAATTTACTTATTTGTGTGTTGTGAAACATGAATGTTTTGCTTGTCTACTATTTTGCAGCATTTAGGTTTATCTGTTTGACTAATGATAATTACTTTGCGGGGGAGGGGGGAAAGTACAGAACAATGTATCTGTAAGGCCACGTCCATAGAAGGACAAGCCGCGCTGAGCCGTGCGGATGCTCCGCGCTGAGCCCCGGCATCCTCAATGAGGATGTCTTTAGAGGGGGCTCACGCGAGCGTCCGCAGGTGTGCTGAGGCGCTGGATTTTTCAGCCAACAGCCAAGCTGTTTTTCAGCGCGCTGTCGGCTGAAAACATCCAATCAGCGCAAAGCAGCGTCAACGTCACGGCGCGTTGACGTCGGTGCGTCGCGGGCGATTGGCCCAGCGACGTAACTGCCCCGTCTCCCTCTGCCTCCCCCTGCCTCCCGATCGCGGATGCTGGCTCGCCTGCATGGGCATGAAATCGCTCATGCTTGATCAGGTGAGCATCAGCGTCCGTGCGGCTCAGCGCTGCTCCACGTTCTATGGACGCAGCCTTACACTGAGGGCGAACAAAATGTCATCGAAAGATATTAGAAGACTGTAAAAACCCTTCAGGACATTCGCTTACCGCATGAATGTTAAACGTTTGACAACTATTTACAAATATCTGCTTTATTATTATTTTTAAATTGAGACAATTGTGACTATCCGCTCCATTTCATCTATTAAACATACCACTGTCCTAAGTTCACTCTTATCCTAGGGGAAGCTGCCATTTGACCTATTAAACATGCCACTGCTGAGCACTTTGTTTCTAGGTGGGACTACCCCTTAAATCCAATTGAAGCAGACGCATAATTGGTTAAGATGCTGCTACACTTTCAAGAGTTTTTGTGGGGTAAAAAAAAATAGATGGTGCAAATCATGTTTATATAGATGTATTCAATCAATAATAAATGTATAAAACTGTGCACTCACACCTAAAAGTTTAAAAGTATATTCGCCTGATAGCTTGAGTCTCGGTCTCCTTTCTCCTGTGTTGGGAATCAGCTGCGAGTCTGTGCAGTTTAGTGTCCGTGTCCAGAACCCGCTGGATGCCTTTCTGGTCTCTGAAATGGGAGGCGGTAGTCGCTTGCAGGCTGAAGGCCCCTATTGATCAGCAGTGGTCCCAGCTCCGTTCCACGATGTCCTCCCCTTCTCCGACCAAAGTTCTGTGATATATATATATGTATGTATATATATATATATATATATATATATATATATATATATATATATTAATATATATATATATATTAATATATATATATATATATATTATATGTATATGTATATATATATATATTAGTAAGATAAATACTCCAGATAAGAGGTGGACCCATACCTAGCGCACCAGTAGAAGCACACAGGTCCGGATACACAGTACACATTTTTTTCCAATAGTTTGTTTGGTCTTAATTGGAAACCACTTGGTTACAGAGAGTTAAAGTACAATTCATATACATTGAAGAAGAGTTTTACTAAGAATTATATCAGTGGAGCTCCCACATCTGTTTTAAAAACAGTAGTATCCCTGTAGTTCCCACATCTGTTTAAAAAAAAAAAGAAAAAATACACATTCTCACATTGTTTCAATTTTCCTGATGGGGTTTTAAAATCTTTTTGTCTTATTTCAACTTCTCACAACCTTCCCTCTGTTAATCCTCATTTTCAGCTCATTTTACTCCTCGTGATCTGTTAATCCTCTGCAGACAGACCCCTGCCGTCTTCATAATTATAGACATTTCTTAGAAAGGACAATCATGCCTCCGTTATGCGACATTGTAATCTGCGAGCGGCAGTGCAAATATCCTTTTAAAGGAGAAGTCCCTGCTCATGGGAGTGGCATTCTTGACCATTTGAGTGCCCTGTGACATTGGGGTAATGTCATATTCTGGGGTACCTGTGTGGCCCTGATGCACCAACATCACGGACGTTTTGCTTGTTTCTAGGGGAGATTACGACCTCGGCTGTGAGTGAGCCGAGATCGTGATCAGAATGGAAGAGGTGTCTTGACTTCCTCTTCTGCTCTCAATCTGTTTGAGGAAACCGAAGTACACTTCATTTTAAGAAGTTTAACGTCCGTTTACCTGTTTGGCCAACGATGGAATCATCATGAAACTTCCCAAGGAAGGAAATAATTAGGGAATGACACTTAACCTCTCAAAGATCATGAAACAAGCCCTAAAGCATCTGGTTACCACTATTAAAAGGTTAAAAGACATCAGTCACTTACAACTTATTAACCTATTAAGCATATTAAATCTATTCTCCAATTAAAGATGTCTCGGCCATTATATCACTTTGGACTTAGGTGGGACTACTCCTTGAAGTGGCATGTTCTTAATAGTGCAATGAAGAGCCAGCTATTTAGTATAATTGCTGAAAATGCATCTTTTGCTAGGAGTGATTACACTTCTAATGGAAACATCTCTTTAAACTAAACTCTTCTCTCCCACGCTCGGTTCTAAGCTTATAAAGAACCTGATGGCGAGTGACAAACACACATGGACATGTGTGATATGTTTCAGCATGTACATGGTGGTATTTTTCCATGCATCAGTAATTAGAGGAAAATCAAGGGAATAGACCCTAATATTCCCCTGTTATTAATTTCATTGCATAGTTACATTTTCTGCAGGAAAGCAGTGTCAAAGTGGTTCCCTGTCATCAGTGGCCACATTGTAATAAACCATAATTTTGTAGTTGCAATAAAGCAAAATCGCTTCTAAATATATATAAATTTAGGGGGAATTTCCTCTTTCTAAAAACTAAATACATTTAATAAAAAGTCCACTGCATTGATCAGCTGTTTAAAATTTATTATTTTTTGCCTGCTTTGGGGAAATGCCCTATTAAGGCATTTTATGAGCGTAAAAAAAAGAGTATCTGCAATTCACATGATACCTTGTGCAATAAAATGTGTTAAAAGCAAACATCCCCCCCATAAGTTTATATGCACTTAACTCCTATAATGTTAACATCTTGCGCCCCCGCCACCACCCAGTCATGTCCTGCTTTTATTTATATATATATATATATATGTCAATATTTTCTTGTCTCTAGCTTCTGAGGTTACCATGGTAACCTTTAGAGTGCGCTGGTCTCTGGGAAGAGCTCCATTTTAACCCCCCGGACACTTAATATTTGGAACATTTATATCTCTTAAAAGGAGCATCAGAATAAAAACTGCTTGTGAAAAGGCAATGTGTAAGTAAAAATGCAAACAAATGGCAATCATTGCAGACTGCTACCTTAACATACACTGATATATTATATACCATTTTGATATTGTATCAAGTAACGCCTCACATAACCCGCTCTATGAGCTACTGCCCAAATAGTTTTGCTAAGGAGGTGCACATGTTTATTACGACTCAGTGATATATAGTCAGATTGCACTTTTCTCTACTAAGATTGTGCCCTCTTGAAATCAAGTAATGTAATGAGCCCCCAATGAATTGTATTGTATTGTATTGCATTGTATGTCTTTATTTATATAGCGCTATTAATGTACATAGCGCTTAACAGTAGTAATACACGTGGTAATCAAATAAATAACAGATAATATAAATAACAGGTCATGGGAATAAGTGCTTCAGACATAAAAGTAACATTAAGGAAGAGGAGTCTCTGCCCCGAGGAGCTTACAGTCTAATTGGTAGGTAGGGAGAACGTACAGAGACAGTAGGAGAGAGTTCTGGTAAGTGCGTCTGCAGGGGCCAAACTTTATGTATCATGTGTTCAGAATATCCACAGTGCTATTCATATGCTTCTTTAAGCCAGTGTGTCTTAAGGTGGGTCTTAAAGGTGGATAGAGAGGGTGCTAGTCGGGTACTGAGGGGAAGGGCATTCCAGAATGTCATTTACATGTTCCTAGGCGTGTTGCAAACCAAACAAAATAATAATTTTATTCAGGTTTCTGAATTGGTGGCTATGTAATGTTGGAAAATGTTGCACACCAAAAATGAAAGAATATATAAGATATTGATACCGGTGCTATCTAACTCGATAAGGGAAGGCCCGCTGCAATTCAGGTACATGAGTGGCATCCTTGACAAAGGCCAGGGCCGCCAACAGAAATCATGGGGCCGAGGACAAATGAAAGGAGCACTGTTTGTGTGGATGAAATAATTCTAAAACACACAAACACATTCATGAACAATGAGAGTCCAGCTTTATTGTACCAGTTTCATTCAGCAAGATGCAAACCTGTTATTGCACGCACATGTCACATAATATGCCAGTGGACCACAGGAGATTAATATCATTGCGAACTTCTTTCTCGTATAGTATAAAAAGATCGACTTTATTAAGCGCCACTAAAATGTAAAACCTTGTTTTATGGCATATAAAAAGGAACCCAGCGATGATCCCTACAAAGTTAATTACGACGGGAAGACCACTAACGGTGCTTGAAATTCCCAGCTCCCTTATCCCTCTAAGAACCCCAAAAATAATCCAAAAAAGGAAACCTAAAGGGGAATCAGCACTCAAAGATCATTTTTCACTGTTTTATTGCATAATAGGCATTTTATTTTCAAAAGAAAAGGATTCTTAACCACTTTATCACTTATATATGAAAAAAAATAATGGAGAAAAGGCAAAAAAGCAAAAAAATTAAAAAAAGGGACATATGTCACTTAGCAATCCACACCTATAAAGTGCTTGTGTTTACTCTACAAAAGTGTCCAGATTACTTAAACTTGTTGCATTGAAAAAACAGCGTAGCCAAATAAGCATAACACAAAGGAATGTCCCTTTTTTTAAAGTTCACTGAGAACAATACGTGGAAAGTGCCACCGGAAGATCACTGCTCAAGAGCCTAATTGGAATGTCTCACTGTAATGTAATTCCCATAGTCAAGTGTGGTCTCTAGGGTACCATATGAAGGGCGATTCCGACGCTGTATAACAGTCTCAGTGGTGGGCGATGTTTCAGCCTCTCCTCAGGTCCTCCTCCATGGCCATTCCTCTTTTTATGCAATTTCTCACCGTGCAATTTTCTGCATTTTATTTTTTATAATTTTTTAAATTTTGGTAAAGTGATTTAGAATAAAAATTGCCTGTTTAATAAAATTGTGACTACTTCTCTTTGAGTACTGATTCCCCTTTATCTTTTTTTTCTCTTTTATAGACGTTTGTGCCAGCTAATGTGTAGCTTTATTGATCCCAAAATTGAAATAGTAACACTTTCTGATGGTGTGTGTGTGGATCACCACGCTAGATCTTCAGAGTATGACTCCTGAAATGGGTTGCATCAACATAGGGACTCCAATAGTAGTAAAACGTCTTTTTTTTAAATGTTTTAATATATTTCCTTTTGGAGCACGCAGAAAAGATTGCTGCTCTGATCAATCCATACTGGTTTTCAGGTCTTATTATTCATGGAGTGGAAAATGGAGCAAAAATCCAAATCGCCGTTTCAAAGAATACCAGCAAATAAAAATACCACTTGTGGGTACATTTGCATTTCACAAACTGGTCTGGAACCCTGCTTTTCCCCATCATCTCTGAGCATACAGTGCTTCCACTGCAACCAGGGATTCTGGGTAATGACATGCAAATGAGCACACAGTGTGTCACTTTTTACTACTTGTCCATTTTAACATGGAGCACTATAAGCTTACACCTGCCGTATTATACAGCTTTTCAGCACAGCCTGGGATAAAGAAGTGCATAGCTAGTAAACCTACTCACAGACAGCTGTTTTGACCTTTTGGATCTCATCAGTGTGAGGTTGGTTGTACTGGCTTTGCAATTCCGAAGCTGGGATAGGTTTCAACCAACATTAAATATGTTATGGTGGGTAATAGTGATGTACTGGGTACTAAAATATACCAGGTACCGGGGGAAAAATAAAAATGACCTGGCCGGGTATCCGGGTAGGTTTGGGGAGGAGTAGGATGACAGCGGACAGTGAAGGGAGAGGAGGAGAACGTCAGCAGGCGGAGGAGGAGGATGACAACAACGGGGGTTGAGGGAGAGGAGAACGTTAGCCGGCAGAGGACATTAGCTGGTGGTGGAGGGAGAGGAGGACAGAGGATTGCGTGAGAGGAGCAGATAGGCAGAGCAGGACGGCTGGGGAGGAGCATGCCCCAGCGGTCCGACCCAGAAGTCTTCACTGACTTCTGGTGTCTGCCGCTGCTACTGTGCGCTCTTCCGCGTCTGTCCTGCTCTGTCTCCCTGCTCCGCTCCCACAATCTTTTGTCCTCTTCTCCCGCCACCACTGGCCGACGTCCTCCTCTCCCTCTACCACTAGCTGACGTCCTCTGCCTCCTGCCGACGTCCTCCTTTCCCTCCGCCGCCGGCTGCTGTCCTCCTCCTCTGCTACCCTGCTCTGCACCTGCCGTTCTCCGTCTGCATCTCCCGTTGCCCAGAAGGAAAGCGGGGGACTGAGGAGGAGAACCGAGAGAGCAGTGCAGGACGGAAGTATCTAGTACCCGCCACCGGGTGCCAGCACCCTGTGCCAGATCCGGGTAATTTCTGTGTACTAAAAACATGGCCGGATACCGGGTCCATGGTCGGCAAGACCGCGTGGAGCAGTGCGCGCGATAAAAATGCCTCAAGGCAACAATCGTGGCCATGGACCGCACGCAGGTGCGCGGTGCGCAAAGAATCGGATACATTTAATTCCTCGTCGTGGCAGCTGGGTCATGTGAGCCACTGGTCGAACCGCTCTGTGATGTCACGGCCACGCCCTCTGACATGCCCCCCGACATGCCTCCCCGTCGTGTCTACCCAGGCCACAAATCGCTGCAGCTAAAAGGCGGGTGACGTCACGCGCACGGTCACGAGCGCACGCTGGACACAGCCGGACACAGCTTTTTAGCACAGCCTGAGTTACAGAAGTGCATAGCCAGTAATCGCCATAAATACCACAAAATCTATCTTGTAGTTGAACAGTGCCGATTGCTGCTTTAAAAGGCTTTGTTATAGTTTATATAAATCTTTAACGATCATTTATTTTTATGAACTCTTTAAGGCAGCAGTGACTTAGAAAAGCAATGTACAGTATACTGAATTTGCAATAAATCACTCGTCCATGTAACAAAATTAATGTTTTAAGCGTTATGTAGTTTATTGGAGACGTTGAACAGCTTTTCCAGTTCGCTTATGAGAGTGATGTGCTGATCTGTATGAAAGGAAAACTTGGGAGCACATATGGGCAGTGCTTTTGCATAGGAGTATACACAGGATTGAAGCTTTTAATCTGTTGCAATGCCTATGATGTAGTAAAGTCTGGTGACTTTCCAAGGAACTTGGAGAAAATGGTCTTATCTTTAATGTGGCTGGTTTGACATTTATGTAATATATATGGAACGAAAGGATGTTTAGATTATTGCTTGTAAATCACCCACATGTCAATGCCCTTAAATGACGTGTTTTTAGCATGTACAAAGTGCCCTTACCTACAGTTAGGTCCGGAAATAATTGGACACTGACACAATTTTCATTATTTTGGCTCTGTACGCCACCACAATGGATTTGAAATGAAACAACCGAGATGCAATAGAAGTGCAGACTTTCAGCTTTAATTCAAGGGGTTGAACAAAAATATCGTATGAAACATTTAGCAATTGCAACCATTTTCATATACAGTCCCCTTATTTCAGGGGCTCAAATGTAATTGGACAAATTAACACAATCATAAATAAAATATTAATTTTTAATACTTTGTCGAGAATTCTTTGCAGGCAATGACTGCTTGAAGTCTGGAACGCATGGACATCACCAAACGCTGGGTTTGCTCCTTTGTGATGCTTTGCCAGATCTTTACTGCAGCTGTCTTCAGTTGTTGTTTGTTCGTGGGTCTTTCTGCCTAAAGTTTTGTCTTCAGCAAATGAAATGCATGCTCGATCGGGTTGAGATCAGATGATTGACTCGGCCATTGCAGAATATTTCACTTCTTTGCCTTAAAAAAACTCCTTGGGTGCTTTCGCAGTATGTTTTGGGTCATTGTCCATCTGTAAAGTGAAGCGCCGTCCAATCAACTTCTCTGAATTTGGCTGAATCTGAGCAGACAATATATCCCTATAAACTTCAGAATTCATCTGGCTGCTTATGTCTTTTGCACATCATCAATAAACACTAGTGACCCAGTGCCATTGTAAGCCATGCATGCCCATGGCATCACACTGCCTCCACTGTGTTTTTACAGATGATGTGGTATGCTTCGAATCATGAGCCGTTCCAAGGCTTCTCCGTACTTTTTTCTTCCCATCATTCTGGTACAGGTTGATCTTAGTTTCACCTGTCCAAAGAATGCTGTTCCAGAACTGGGCTGGCTTTTTAAGATATTGTTTGGCAAAGTCTAATCTGGCCTTTCTATTCTTGAGGCTTATGAATGGTTTGCACCTTGTGGTGAACCCTCTGTATTTGCTCTCATGAAGTCTTCTCTTTATGGTAGACTTGGATAATGATATGCCTACCTCCTGGAGAGTGTTATTCACTTGGCTGGATGTTGTGAAAGGGTTTTTCTTTACCATGGAAAGGACCCTACGATCATCCACCACTGTTGTCTTCCGTGGACGTCCAGGCCTTTTTGTGTTGCAGAGCTCACCAGTGCTTTCTTTTTTTCTCAGGATGTACCAAACTGTTGATTTGGCCACTCCTAATGTTCCTGCAATCTCTCTGATGGATTTTCTTTTTTTTTGCAGCCTGAGAATGGCCTGTCTCACTTTCATTGAGAGCTCCTTTGACCGCATGTTGTGGGTTCACAGCAACAGCTTCGAAATGTGAATGCCACACCTGGAATCAACTCCAGACCTTTTTCCTGCTTAATTGATGATGAAATAACGAAGGAATAGTCCACACCTGTCCATGAAACAGCTTTTGAGTCAATTGTTCAATTACTTTTGGTCCCTTGAAAAAGAGGGGGCTGCATATTAAAGAGATGTACAGGCATACCCCGTTTTAAGTACACCCGCTTTACGTACACTCGCAAGTACGTACATTTATTTTTAGTTGCAGCATACCCCTGTGTACGTACGCGTGCTTTGCGAGTACGGACACCAGGGGGTGGCGTGTGTGCGCACCTCATCAATACTGCAACCTCCTTCATTGGGATCCCTAACTGAGCGGGAGTGCAGGTAAGGGCGAACGGGGCCAGATCGCAGGGGGAACGGGGAGATCGGGCGTGCCATCAATCAGCAGATATAGCAGTGATTTCACCCGCACTGCAGCTCCTGGCTCTTCTCCCTCCGCTCTCCTCCTCCTCCCTCTCCTTCCTCTCAGAGCTCGCTCTAGCCTGCTGCTGCTGCTGCTGCTGTAGAGCGGAACTTTGCATGTGAGCAACGGGCTATGGGTGAGGAGGAGGTGCTCTTCTACTGCATTCTGTGCTTGTGTGTGTGTGTGTTTGAGTGTGTGTGTGTGTGTGTGTGACAGTGTGTGTGACTGAGTGAGAGTGCGTGCGTGACTGAGTGAGAGTGCGTGCGTGACTGAGGGAGTGCGTGCGTGACTGAGGGAGTGCATGCGTGACTAAGGGAGTGCATGCGTGTAAGCCAAGCTGATCAAGGACCTGAGTAAGGTCGTACGTATAGAACCGGCGATGCCGCCCAAAAACAATCACATTGCCGCCGTCGCGTGCGCTTATAGTAAGCGCGACAGCGGAAATGCGACAGAGCGGACTTTGGAAGCCGGGAATATTTGATTTTTCAAGGGATGTCGCCTTAAGTGACACCCCCTGAACAAATCAAATGCCCGGGAGCCCGCGCCGCCGCCGCCGCAAAGCGAAATATAACTTTCGCTAGCGGGTATGGGTGACGTCGCCGGTCGCGGGCACTATACGCGCGGCCTAAGGAAGCACAGCATTGTAAACCACTTTACTGTACAGTATTGTACTGTACTGTTTTCACCAAAGTCACCAATCAAAGTCCCAAAAATATATCAGTCAAATAAATGCACCTCACCTTCATGCCCTTTCAGTAAAAATACTGTACAGTATCTCCTTCAGCCTTTCTACATATTTTTAAAATAATTTTCCGTTCATCCATGTTGTATCTGTCAGCACTTATAAGAAAAATCAGCTGACATTAAAGATTTTATTTCAATAAAGCCTACTGTATTTATTTTGGTTACAAATGCATTATTTACATCAGTTATGCACGTATATGATGTTTGCAGTACAGTACATGCATTGTAAAGTGGAAAAAAGGTAGTGCTTTACTTTAAGTACATTTTCGCTTTACATACATGCGTCCCATTGCGTATGTTAAAGCGGGGTATGCCTGTAATTCCTAAACCCTTTCTCCAATTTGGATGTGAATACCCTCAAATTAAAGCTGACAGACTGCACTTTAAGCCCTTATTCATTATTTAACTGTAACTTGAATTTATTTTGGTACACAGCCGAAATAACAAAACTTGTATCAGTGTCCAATTATTTCCGAACCTAACTGTATATTTATGGGGTGATAGTAACAAGTCCTCACATTCAACATAGAGACACGCGTTTTAAAACTGTATACCAAAAGAGCATATTTCATTCGTTAAACACTGGTTGAAATCGTAGACATGGGGTGCTCAACGGCAGTCCTCAAGCCCCCCAACAGGTCAGGTTTTCAGGATATCCCTGCTTCAGCACAGGTGGTGCCATCGTTGACTGAGCCTCTGATTGAGCTACCTGTGCTGAAGCTGGGATATCCTGAAAACCTGTCCTGTTGTGGGGGCTTGCAGCAACCTGCAGGCGTTGAGCACCCCTGCCGTAGATTAGTACCTGAAAGTACCCGGCGCTGCGGGGGAATTCGAAGAAACCAAACAATACAGATTTGTAAATGGATAATTTTATAGTTTGTTAATGCGAAATCCCCGGCTAAAACAACAACTCTTCCCATTATAGTTTCTTCACCTCTGAGGTACGGAAGTGTCCGATCGAGAGGCTCTAATGCATGTCTGTGGGACATTGTTCTCTCGTCCCAACCAATGATCTCGCACTATTAAAGAACTTTGGCTGCTCCTGAATTTTTACTTGTGTTGCAAATTGGATTTTCAGAGTGTCCAAGATTAAGTGGTAGCTTGAGAGTTGTGCGATGGGATCATGTCATTTGTGATGTCATTGCTGGTGTCATTTGTGAATTATATCCAAACATAGACAAAAATGTACTCCTTGATATGACGAACCATCATGTAAAATGTTGTTACAATATCTTGAGAGGTGTCCAAATGTATAGCGAACAGACCAGATATATTCCAAAATATATAGTAGATCAGCGGTGCGCAAACTCCCTGCACTGCGCCCCCCACCTTCTCTCCTCCTCGGTCACGCCCCCCTCGCCTCTAATGTTGCGTCAAATGACGCTGCGGGGTTATGTGACGTCACATCATGTGACCCGTGGCGTCATTTGACATCACGTCTCTATGGCAATAGGCGTCATTTGATGCTTCGTTGTCATAGAGACGTGTGACTGGAGCCGGGTAAGTAAGTTTACAGACGCCACGCCCCCCCCCCCCCCTCAGTTTACGCACTGCTGTAGTAGAGGACTAAAATGGTTTCCTTGGAGCACATAACTGTGCCCTAAACTCATACTGTGTATATCCTGAGATCACCATCACATTCAAGTATCAACATTGAAATATAGATGCCAATGGCAGATTTAATTCTAGTATATACCGATCATCTAAGGCCAAGTCCCCGCTAGCGCTGATCGTGCTGAGCGGGCGGCACTTGCGGAGGAGACTTACATATATAGATATATTTAAGTCCCCGTGCATGCACACACGCTCAGCTGCGATTGGCACTTAGGTAAACAAAAAAACTATACTTACCCGCGCGCTCAACTACCCGGAATGCCCGTTCCCTGCGCGCGCGTACAAGCAGGACACCCGGCACTCATGCTTGGAGCGCTCTCCAAGCATGAGCGTGCTCAGCGCCAGCGGGGACCTAGCCTAATTCGTAGTATTCTAGATCTGCCTGGGACAATAGGGCCTTGTTTGGTCCTGCTAATACAAAGAGGTAATTTGTTTTCCATGGTTTGTTTATTTTATATACATACTAAACCATAGATCCTTCCTAATATCCTGTTTGAGTTTGTTGTTCTTTGTTGTAATATTTTTTTTTTATTCCGTCATATTTGCCACAACCCTTTGTCTAAGTTGACTTGCACCGGCCATTCAGCGAGGAGTTACATTTTCATGCTTCTTCTTCATCTTTTCTCGCAGACGTTTCAATGCATTACCTTCTGTTCCTCGTTGTGCTATTTTATTATTTATTTCAATTCTACGCTATATGAAAATAAATATCAATGATACCGCTCTAGTCCAGCCATGTGATGGCTATGAAACAGTACTTTTACAGAATAAACTACTTGTCAAAACAACACTTGCGATTAGGACCCATGTTTGATAAAAAGTCTTCTGCGAAAAGACACCTTCCTTTGCTGCAAGACACCTTACAGCCCATTGTCTTGACTGCTTAGTAAATATTTCCCTAAATGTCCAGTACTAAAAAATGTTTTATGCTTGTGTAAGTTTAAAATAAAAAAAATATATATTTATTCCCACTTTAGTCCTCTGTAGAGCAGTACGGATATTCAAGTCCGCCGACCCCCAGTACAGTAACAGAAGTGGAGATGGATTTGGACAGCTACCAGGTGGCCCTGGAAGATGTTCTCACTTGGCTGCTTATGGCAGAGGACACATTTCAGGAGCAGGATGATGTATCTGATGATGTGGAGGAAGTTAAACAGCAATTTGCCACCCATGAGGTGAGTTTAACAGATTTGATCATGTTTGAAGGGATTTTCTTGGAACAATACAATTGCAGGGGGTGGGTATCATTAGTGCAGCCCTGCATGGGCCCACCACTTTTTGCGGGGAAAGCATGTCCGGGATGCTCTGAGATGGGCCCACAAGTTTAACCGCTGAGGGATGTGACGAGCCTGGCCCCATCACCCAGTTCTCGCCCCTGCAGCTGGCCCCGTTACCAGCTTCTACTAGCTTTACAATGCAGAGTCTGTGAACGAGCTCAAACTGAGCCCAAAAGGACAGAGCATCAGCCTTTAGGAGGGTATTCTGCTTTTGTTTACCTTTTAAGGATAGATTATATAGGTAAACAGAAATGTCAGTGTTGATAATTGGTTTATTTGGTCTAGATTTATTTAGATCCCATAAACGGTGGTGGTGGTGGTGGTGGTAGACGTGGATTGCCTGCTTACCTTGCCGCAGGTTTGGCTGTTGAAGCTGGATTATTTGCAGAAACGTAAAGATTTGGAGAGATTCATGTTGAAAAAGGATTTTGAGAAGCTAAAAAGTGATGCAGGGTTCATTTGCATGTCTACACCCAGAACTTGAATATTTGCAGGCCAAATACTGTTTGACTCATCAGAAAATGAAATTAAACATTGGAAGCCATGTCATACATGAGGATGCATTCCTTAGTGTTTTCTATTGTTAAGCGTGGATATATGAAGCATTTGAAACAGACGTGTTACAAGATACAAAGGTTTAAAAAAAAGAAGAAAAAAACCCAGTACGTAATAGAACTTGCATTCCTCGGCCCAGTAGCATGATGTATTTAAAGAGGCCATCAATGCCAATTTTAGATGAAAATCAGGCTTGGTTCCTCGCCACCTTGGTTTACAGCTCTTGTCTTTTTGCCATACTACATATTACATATAGGAATGTAATGTCCTCTGAACTGTTGGCCCTCCCTAACCGTTCACACTGTAACTGATCTGTTTTCTGTCATTTCCTAGTCTGGAAAGTGACTTAATCAGTTTACTGTAGTTGGCAACGCAGCCTTGAACAGGGAGTCTGAAACAGTCACCCAGTGCAAAGGACATTAACAGATTCCTGAACAATTATGCTGCAGTTAGTTGGCAGACGACCATATTATATTGATGTTCAATATATGCTCCGTATTATGGTGCCAAAATGTGTGAAGATTTTTTTGCCCGTCTTTTGTCCATGTGAATGTAATAAATGTAATCAGGTTTCATATGTATGATGCAGATCGTAAGCCAGATATATCTGACTATATATCTGCCTCAGACAGAGCCCAGTACATTGCATAATATACATGTGGAATAGCTCATCTCCAACACCTGCTGCTCTATTTAACTACTTGAGAAATCAGGGCAAGGTACCACAAAACTTAGGGGTATATTCAGCAATCTTAATGTGTGGAATGAACAGAGGAGAGGGACTTAGGAGGGACTTAGAGACGTACTGATGGTTATCACTTGAGAAAGCAACGTAACAAGGTTAGGAACTTCACAAATTCTATATGGTTGATCTGGCAAGGATCTGCCCATTGCACTATTTAGATGTAGAGTCCTTTGGAGTCCTTAGTCCAGTTTTTTTTATGTCTGGTACACAATCTATGTTTGTATTGAGCCTTCTCAATCCACCAGTACATTGGAGATGATGAGCAAGATGGCGGCTTTGGAATCTTTTTTTATTATAAATGTTCATTTGGCCTGAAACAAGAGGTCGAATGCATCTTCATTATTGACATCAATCTTAGTGGAGACCAACCCTTTATCTGTAAACCTTTCTTTATAAACCTGAGTTTAAAAAAATATATATATTACAATACTTTACCAATAAATATGTTAAAAATCATCAAACCCACAGCGTGATAAACTGAATTTAGCGAGATCAACAGAGCGAGCCATTGTCCTGTACAAGAACTGAACCCACGGATTTGTGCATTCAATACGAACACACTAAGCACTTTGGATGTTTACTTTCTAATGCTTAGATGATGTCTCCTTTCTCTAGGCTTTTATGATGGAGCTAACAGCACACCAGAGCAGCGTAGGCAATGTCCTGCAAGCTGGAAACCAGTTGATAGCTCAAGGTGACCTGTCTGTTGAAGAAGAGAATGAGATTCAGGAGCAGATGACGCTGCTGAATTCTCGCTGGGAAGCTCTGCGTGTTGAGAGTATGGACAGGCAGTCCCGGTGAGTTGCATATAGTTTTTAAAGCGGCAATCCAAGCCGGCGATTTTTGTTTTTGCAAAACTAAAAAAAATATATTTTTACAGTGGATTGAAGCAGGGGGGCCCCGGAGCTGAAATTAATGGGGTTCAGCTACGGAGACACCCTGTGTCAATACTGTTACAAGAAGACAAATATGGCTTGGATTGTGCTTTTACATGTTATTACTGTACACAATAAGAAGAAAAATGCTGTGTTTAAGTTGTTACAGGTTGCATTTATTCTTTTACAGAAAATGTTTCTCCAGCTTAAAGGTTCATGTGTTGATTTAACAAAATATGGTAATGGAGAATCTAGTGCAGTGTTTTTCAACCGTGGTTCCGCGGGCATTCCAAAACGGATCCCTGCAATTTTCTGGTCATTTGAAAAATTTACTAATTACAGAAGAATTTCCAATGCATCTAATCTCAGACATGCTATTAGAGAAGGTTGGGGTTCCTTACAATGCATCTGATCTCAGGCGCGCTATTAGAGAGGGTTGGGGTTCCTTACAATACATCTGATCACGCACACGCTATTAGAGAGGGTTGAGGCTCCTTACAATGCATCTGATCTCAGACACGCTATTAGAGAGGGTTGGGGTTCCTTACAATGCATCTGATCTCAGACACGCTATTAGAGAGGGTTGGAGTTCCGCAGAATTTCACAATATAATTATAGGATTCCTTAACCAAAAAAGGGTTGAAAAGCACTGCTCTAGTGTTGCAACAAATCATAACAATATCCTAATTCTTAGTGCATCTAACTCCCATATCTTTGTGCACATTCAAGTTACACTGCTTAAGTGCCTTATTTGCAGCGTAATTAAAATGTGCCAGTCCTCTCCATTGTTGATACTGTGTATATTGCTAATGTAATCTCATGCAGGATCATGGAAGAGAAGACCGCAGTGTAAAATACATGTCCTCTTTATCACTCTTTGCTAAATGTATTACATTTTTGTTAGAACACGCAGTCTGTTTCTCTCTTCAAATATCTTGGTGTTTTCTCTCCCAGAATCCTTTCTACTTGTACTGCATCCAGATATTGTACTGACATGTCTTACAAGGTGAAATGCCTGTCTAGGACATGTGAATTAATTATGGAGATCTTATCTAGCAAAAACAATTATGTATTTACTGTACCTGATATGACCTGTTTATTTTATTCTCTCTCCGGGAAGCCTACATGAAGTGTTGATGGAGTTGCAAAGGAAACAACTGGACCAATTGTCTGATTGGTTGACTGTCACTGAAGAACGGATTCAGAAGATGGATATCAAGTCCGTTAGTGAAGATTTTGAGTCCTTTAAGAAGCAGATTGAAGAACACAAAGTAAGCACACTTCACTATATATATATATATATATATATATATATATATATATATATATATATAAAATAAAAAATGATATAATATATATATATATATATATATATATATATATATATAAAATAATAAAAAATGAATAGATGATACCGTTCTGTGGCTAACAAAATGCTTTTATTTGTGCGAGCTTTCGAGATACACTGATCTGAAGAAGAGATCAGTGTATCTCGAAAGCTCGCACGAATAAAAGCATTTTGTTAGCCACAGAACTGTATCTATTCATTTTTATTTTATATATATATCTTTTACCTGACAAACAAGAGTTCTTCGTAGATGAAACAAAAGTGCACAGAGCTTTTAAAACCTCATAGCTATCTTCACGGATACAATTGAAGAAGAAGCCTATGAGGTTCTGAAAGCTCTGTACACTTGAGTTCTACAAAGAACATTTATGTTGGTCCACTCACTGAAAGGTATCACAGCTTAAAACAAATTTGTATTTCTCCAGTACCAAATCTGCTACTAATACTTTATCTATGGATCGGTATTTCAGTAATTTTATTGTCACCACAGAGACCATTGATTTGAATATCATGATGGTAAAATAAATACATTGTGTATGGTCAGGATCTTATACATCATTTCCACTTCATCAGCATCCTACTACTTTTCCTATAGGTCAATTTAGAGACTTGTACCCAGCTGAGGGAAGAATATGGAATTGAGTCTCGAGTTGCGGCGATCATGGCCAATTATAAAGTATTGAAGGGAAATAAAGTATTTCACATGGTTTGACATTAATATTTTTACAAACCCACTGGGACCACCAGATCAATATGTAAAATTGAAGGCACTTTGTGTATTTAGTAACTGATCATACTGTATATGTTTTAAAGCTCACCTTGTAGAAAGCAGCATGTTCCCGTATGCAGTTTTAAGCACCACATTTCGTCTTTACTTAACTTTTTATTGTGTTTCCTAAATTGTGAAACAAATATTAGAAATGGTTCAAATAGTTTTTTTTTTTATACCAGTGAATAATTTTCCGCATTGTAGAAAGGGACGACCAAAACTTTAATGTAACAGTTCCCCATTTTAGAAATAAAAAAGCTTACCTGAAGTGGGGTCACCTGACGCACAGCAGGGTAAGAGCAAATAAATATTTTGACAGTGGTAAGAATATATATGTGAAATCAAAAACACGTTCAATCACGTCACTGACTTTGTGATATGACCACACAACCCTGGTTCTTCCTATATAAGCAAAATGGTATCTGATTGCTTTATAGAAATGAGAAATTGCTACAGAATGACTAGTAGATTACAGATGTGTTACAATTTCTTCATTAATGACCTTTTTTTTTGCTACACTTTGATTTGTTTTCTTCTGTTTGGTGTGCTTGGCTCCCTTTTACATGGTGCTTTTCCTTGACTAGGATTTTTTTGCCTTTAGCACCCAGCTCTTGCTTTTTTCTTGTACTTGGACCCCCTGCGTTTAGGGCAGGCCTGCACAACTCCAGTCATCGAGGGCCGCAAACAGGCCAGGTCTTCATGATATCCCTAGTTCAGTCATACTGAGCCACTAATTGAGCCACTAATTGAGCCAGCTGTGCTGAAATGGGGATATCCTGAAGACCTGTCCTGTTTGCGGCCCTCGAGGACTGGAGTAGTGCAGGCCTGGTTTAGGGGCACCTAAATTTTTCCCTCTGATTTCTTTGAACGTCATAGCAATATTGCCATTACTCATTAGCTGCGATGCCTGATCCGAAAACATATCTGGAGTGCTAGTGATCCTGGTGACCGCCAGATCGATGTAACATTAAAACATTTTTATGGGAGAGAGATGGCTGCTTTAAGCTTCAAACGAAACACAATTAAACTCGTCACTGGGGATGACAATAGTTAAGCACCATTTTGACTCTAATTTATTTCCTAGAAATTGCAGAGTGACCTTGAGACTGAGCAGGTGAAGGTTAACTCCTTAACTCATATGGTGGTCATTGTTGATGAAAATAGTGGTGAAGGAGCCACAGCTGCGCTGGAAACACAACTGCAGGTGAGTAACTTTATTGTGAGTTGTGGTTCCACGCACATTTACACAATTTATGTTCATTGGTTATTCTAGGCACGTACAGTATTGCAGAGGTATACTTTGAAAATTCACCAACTCCACAATGGTTAACATAGGGATTGTGTGAAGTTTTCAAACCATTGCCCAGAATATTTAAACAAACATGTAATATGAAAAGCAGCAGTGCTCTAAAAGGGTTAAGTTAAACCAGTATTTTGTGTTTAATCAAGGGTTGACAAATGATAGCAGGCAACAGAGCAATCACATGTGATTCCTTCTCAAACAGATATGAGCTATCTGAATATGATTGCAAAGTCTGCCATTTTATAATTGTTTTTTTAGCCACTCCTGTGTTATTTCCATTCCTTGAAAATGAAACAGTTTGACTTCTTCAGTCCATGCAGAGAAAACTACTGAGCCATGTTGACGTTCTTTCATTCCACACCCCCCACTTCCTGCACATGGGGCAGCAGAGAGAGTGTTCACCACAACTCTGTTCTTTGATCTAATACAGTAGATCAGACTCTTAAAGCCACACTCCTGAGCGTATCCAGGTTTTCTTTATTTTTATTAATTTTTTATGTGTTAAAAAAAACAACAAAAAAAACTTGATCTCTATGTTGTGAGGTTACCGTGGTAGAGCTTCCCCGAAATGTAATATTTGAAAGTTTATATCTCCTGAACGAGGCAATTGATTTAAAAAAATGAAAACAGCAAGGGCACAGAGAGATCGCTCAAAAAACAAAACACACAAATAAAAATGAAATAAAAAAAGGCTTTCAGCATTAACTGCTGCTTTAAATTCTTGGCGCCTTAAAAAATATTATGCTGTCGTATTTTAACAAATTCAATTCAGAAGAAGATCTAAGAAATATTTTCAAAGATTGCATTTTGAATATGCTCCACAATGTACATTGAGAAGACAAAAATGTGCAGTAATACTTTCCGCAGCACAGCGGCACGTACAGTGCTTGAGTTCTGTTTGTATAAGAAAGAATGTAATGCCAGCTCACGTCAGATACGTTTGTATTATGAATACACCTCCCAATGCAAACTGCAGCTGTGATAAAAGTACAGTAGCACCGCAGGTCCCAGCATTACGTTAACACTATGGGGCCAATTCTAGTAGCTTTGGTAAGCGAGTTATCGACAGTTTTGAGCACTTTTCGAGCACGTTTGCATGTATAACTATTCAGAAAGCTCCGATAACATGCCAAACTCGCTTGAGACCTGCTTCTTCTCGATCGATAGCTCTCCCGCTCAGAAATAACGGGCAGTAGTTAAAAAAACGCGCAAACTCGCATTTTTTGAGAAATTGAGCTACTTGGGTAGCTCCGAGATTCACATCATGGCTGCAACTCTCACATTCCATATCGGGCGAGACAGGATCCGCGACGTGACCGAAGAATAGTTTTATTTTTACTACATCGGATTGAAGCCGGGTGTCTCCGGAGCTGACAAGCATTAATATTAGCTCCGAAGACCCCCTGCTTCCATCCTATGTAATAAAAATAAATTTACCCTCAGCTTCATTCCCGTAGCGTCTAACTGTTAAGGTAATGAAGGGGTTAAATGCAAGTGCCTGGTTTATTGGGGGTAGAGGGGTTGGGTGAAGGTAGTATTTGGCCCAGGGCGGGTGCTTAGGCTACGGGGAGGGCTGCGGGAGGAGTTAACCCCCTTCGTGACCTTAGTGGTAGGGATTAACTCTTCCTGAAACCTTCCTGGTAGGCTTAACCACCCACCCTGGGGCAACTACCCCCTTCACCCACCTCCACAACCCCCAAAAATCCATCCCTTACCTTCTCTTAGGATCCTGGTGTCAAATGACGCGCGGGGTAACGTTACGTTGCCATGCCAATGTGACGTCACATGACCCCGCTGCGTCATTTGACGCCGTGTTGCCATGGCGATGCGTCGCCGAAGAGAAGGTAAGTGAAGTTGCAGAGGCCTCACGCGATCCCCCGGCATTAATTTAAATGCCTTGGGGGAAGAGCGCGGGGTCTCTGCAAAGGCCCGCGCCCCCCCTGATTAATCTTGCGCCCCCCAGTTTGCGCACTGCTGGTCTAGGTGACTGTTAATTAGTAGTAGTAACGTAGGTAAGCCCTTTTGGCACTAGATTTTAAAAAGATTTAAGCTGTATATGTACAAATAAAATAGAAAGGAGGGAAATGCTTATCAAGAAAAATGGGATTTATTTTAGAAAGTAAATAAAGTTTGTAAATAAAAAAATCATTGTAGCTCCATATCCCTTAGCACCATTATACTTTAACCACTGCTTGTACGAATGTATGTGAGCCATGGTATATCATTTGTGTAATGTTCAGAAAGGGATAATAAAATAATTAATAGGAATATGTCATGAAACTTTCCAGGCTAGCTGAACTTGACTGGACTTTTCCAGACACGTATATAATTATTTGATGGCGACGTGTATGTTTTTATTTTTTTAATATATATATATATATATATATATATATATATATTATGGTATAGCCTATCCCATAGCCTCTCTTGCATTCCCAGTAAAATCAACCCCACACTGATGAGACCCATCAAGGTCGAAACAGCTGTCTGTGGGTGGTTTTCTGGGTATGCACCTTAACCCTGGCTGTGCTCAAAGCTGTGACCATGCAGCAAGCGTAAGCCTATAGGGAACCATGTTAAAAATGGTTATTGAGGCAAAAAGTGACACTGTGTGCTCATTTGCATGTCATTTCCCAGAATCCCTTGCTGCAGTGGAAGTGCTGTATGCTGGGTGATAATGGGGAAAGGCGGGGTTGCAGACCTGCCTAAGACATGCAGATGAGCATACAGTTATATTTGCATATTTGCTTTCCCGTGGAGGGTTTTTGTCACTTTTTTTACTCACCATAACTTAATTCAGCATTATGGTATAGCCTATCCCATAGCCTCTCTTGCATTCCCAGTAAAATCAACCCCACACTGATGAGACCCATCAAGGTCGAAACAGCTGTCTGTGGGTGGTTTTCTGGGTATGCACCTTAACCCTGGCTGTGCTCAAAGCTGTGACCATGCAGCAAGCTTAAGCCTATAGGGAACCATGTTAAAAATGGTTATTGAGGCAAAAAGTGACACTGTGTGCTCATTTGCATGTCATTTCCCAGAATCCCTTGCTGCAGTGGAAGTGCTGTATGCTGGGTGATAATGGGGAAAGGCGGGGTTGCAGACCTGCCTAAGACATGCAGATGAGCATACAGTTATATTTGCATATTTGCTTTCCTGTGGAGGGTTTTTGTCACTTTTTTTACTCACCATAACTTAACTCAGTATTATGGTATATATATATATATATATATATATATATATATATATATATATATATATATATATGTATATATAAAATTATGTAATACAGGCATACCCCGGTTTAAGGACACTCACTTTAAGTACACTGGCAAGTAAGGACATATCGCCCAGTAGGCAAACGGCAGCTCGCGCATGCGCCTGTCAGCACGTTCTGAACAGCAATACCAGCTCCCTACCTGTACCGAAGCTGTGCGCAAGCGCGGAGACTATAGAGCCTGTAACAAATGCGTTATTTACATCAGTTATGCACGTATATGACGGTTGCAGTACAGTGCATGCATCGATAAGTGGGAAAAAGGTAGTGCTTCACTTTAAGAACATTTTCGTTTTACATACATGCTCTGGACCCATTGTGTACGTTAATGCGGGGTATGCTTGTAACTACTTATTTTCTTATGTTTCCTTTGACGTGGAGTCAAAGTTTTGGCTGGCTTCCTTAAATAAAATTATATCTGTACAGTATATCTATTTCATTTATCCATACACAGAGTGTAGAAATGAGACCATATTTTACAAGCAGTGGGTACAAATCTATGCCAATAATGTATTATGTTATTTACAGGTAAAGAATCCAGCAGTTTATCAAACTGAGCATAAAACAGCAGAAATAGACTGCTTGAAAATAGAGGATATGATAATATTTACTGTTTTATTTATTTATTTTCAAATAGCTGAAGGAACTTATCATATACAAACAGTGGGAAAATTGATGCTGCGGCTGCTGCTGCTGCGGCTGCTCATTTTGACTAGTAATCATCAAAAAGCCAAAGTCTCAAAACACGAACACGAGAACCTGCAATGGATGATCTTAATCAAGCAGGGAGCCATCTTAATAACTCCCAGTGGCTTACATTGTAGAATATTTTTGTTCATGCGTATGGTGCCCGCCTAAATTGTAAAGATAACTGAAAGTTAAGAAAGTAAGAAAACTAATAGTGTGTATGTTTTTTAGTGTGAGGAGCTTGTGTTTTCATTACTGCCAGGGAATAAAAGAATGGTTTATACTCTCCCACTCTATTGCAGAGACTTGGAGAGCGCTGGGCAGCGGTTTGCCGCTGGACAGAAGACCGCTGGAGTAAACTGCAGGAGATTCACATCCTCTGGCAGCAGCTGTTAGAAGAACAGGTATGGGAAAAGTTGACCTGGTAGCTATGGCTCGGTACAGGAAATGGCATAACAATAGTACACATATCAAAAGGCCAATTCCTTTTAGGACCAAACAGTGCACTAATGCCAGTGACATGTTTGAAGGAGTTGGATTTGGGTGATGGATGCCTTTTATTTTGGACCCAAATTTCACAATTTGGTATTTTTAAATCATTTTTTTTTTAATTGATTTGTAAACATGGTGAGTGGAGCAAGGCTGCCAACACGGGCTAAGAGCTGGGCCTCGTGTCCGGGGCCTGGAGGTGGCAGAGGCCAGGACATACTTGAAAACGGGAGGTAACTCTCAATGTATTATATCCTGGTAAAATATTTTATAAATAAATAAAATACTGTCATTTAGCATCCGAGGTGGTTCCCGGCAGCAGCAGTCGGCCCCCGGACCTCGACTTGAGGTGACGTTCAACCCTCACCACCATTTCCCTTGTGTTTTCCAACCTTTCTCAAGAATGTCAACCATTACTCATTTGTAGCATCAACAGCCTAATGGGCTCTACTGGATTGTCACTGTTTGCAGTCATACATATTCTGTCAGCCCATCGGTTTTAAAATGACAGATATAACTTTTCCCCAATCATTCCAATATAAGTTGTAAAGTATGGCATCAAGCCAACCAGAAAAGGATTTTTGCCAAAGAACTGGATGAATCTGTTATCTGACCTCTAACTATACTGTTCTCTTCTGCAGTGCTTATTCAGGGCATGGTTAACTGAGGAAGAGGAGTCTTTGAATAAAGTCCAAAGGAGCAACTTCAAAGACCAAGCAGAGCTGAGTGTAAATGTCCGGAGGTTGGCGGTGAGTTTTTGTTATGCATGGAATGCGCTCTTTTATTAGAGACAAGGCAGGGGAAAGCTGCTCCAGAGAACTGAATCTTCAACAGTTAATGAGCACATTTTCTGCCACGTCCTTATTGATATTATGCATTCTTCACTCATTCATTATCATACATTCCCATCAGCACGGAAAAGATGCAAGATAAACATACAGTAATTCATAATGTATTTTTAGTAACTATTCATCATTACATTTCAGAGTATAGGATATTAGACACGGCATAGAGTAAAAGAAATAAAATAGTCCAGAAAGTTGCACTTAAACATGGATTAAGTATCATTAACTCTGTGTTAGGAACAGAATGTACAAGACGGAGTCTGTGAAAACCTTCAGAACAGGGTAAAGAGAACAAACATGTTTATTGTAAAGCAGAAATCCTCTGCAAACTGCATTGCGAGTTTCACAGTTCATGTTATGATGCAGCATCATTCCACAAGCATAACCCTTGTTTAGTTTTCAAAAAGAGATCACAGTGTTCTTGATATTTATATTATTGTTATGGCTTGTTTAAGTTCTAGTGCATTTTATTCTCAAACTGTGGTTCCACGAACACCTGTATTCTTAGAAGACTTTGATGATAGTACCCAAAAAAACCTTAAATTTGTTTGACATCTCTCACATGCAGTGTATGGCTTTTTGTACCACTATCTGTGTGTGTGTGGGTGTGTGGGTGTGTGGACATACTATTGAACAAGAGATCCAGCACTCCTTGGATTTTCATAAATGTGTGTTTATTAAGGTGATAGACATTTCGGTCCCCATTAAGTGTGACACATTGGTTTCCACTTAAAGCAGCAAAACGTGAACAATCTTGTGTGTGTTTTTAAAAATAAAGAAATCAGTTCTGTAGTATTAGATAATACGGTCTGCATTTTTTGTCATGCCTAATGCCATTTTTAATATTTTTTTTTTTAATGTACTGATCATTTTTGATTTCTATAGCAACCTTTTAGAAAGTCATATCCACATCCACTTTTGAAACAGGCTCTGCTACACCTTTTTGAGCACTGCTTTTTCACAAGAAACTATCAAAATCAGATCTGTTGCGGTATTTCAAAGAGCAGACTGAAAGCTGTAACAATAATGTGTTACACTTACATGTAGTAATATAATGTATAATGTTACATATCAGCTGCACAATTTCACAGACAGCAGCACAAAGTTAGAAGGCGGCCATTTCGTTAGGCACACAATCGGGATTTTGACAGATTTATAACAGGAGCACAAAAAGATAGCCAGCGTAGGTAAGACTGTAGAATTACACATTGTCATACGCTTTACATTTAAAAAAAAAGGAGAGTGTAGTATTGCTGCTTTAATAGGAGTGCTTTACCACACACACACACACACACACACACACACACACACACACACACACACACACACACACACACACACACACACACACACACACACACACACAATCATTGAAGTTAAATAAATACTGTTCTAGTTGATCTACTGTAGCTATTTTATTTCCTCCCTGGAATCCTGGTTTTTTTTAGGCTTAATATATTAGGATTGGAAGATGACACAATGACCCTGAAAAAAGTATTGGATGGATACATAAACAATCAGTACAGATAACAACTATAAAATCTGAGTGGTGACACCACTCAGTTAAGCACTCAGTCTGATGTGAGAGATACTAACTTTGGGCGTTAGCCAGCTCTATTTGCCTTTGGTCAAATCACTGTAACAGCCATCCCCTCCATCAAGCTCATTTTAGCAGTGAATCAGTGAGCTTGTGTTGTTGTACGGTGTATAATAGAGCATAGGTATATGCAGAGCTGAGTAAATAATTAGGCTGTCTAATGTTTGCTCTTTAGATTTTGAAGGAGGACTTGGGAATGAAGCGTCAGACTTTGGACAATCTCCATGAGATGGCACAGGATGTGGTTCAGCTTGTTAATAACAGCAAGGCTTCTAGGAAGCTCAAGAGCGACATGGAAGATATAGCCCAAAGATGGGACGGCTTGGTGCAATTGTTGGAGGACCACACTAACCAGGTATTCTGTGAAATAGGGAAATCCTCGAGCATCCTTTCCATACATACACAAACATGTATTGTATATAGTATTAGTTTAGGATGTTCATGGACTTTCCAAGGTGGACGCAAGGCAGGAAATACAATAAAGCCCCTCACCAAAAGTGACCTGACATGAAAGTGAGCTTATTGGGGTGTTCATGAAAGCTAATGACTAAAATTGCTTTTTTATAGTTTGTTTAATTTAAAAAGGCCAAGAGCCTGCAGTAGAGTGTTCACATTGCAAACTGTACTGCATATTATTGTCATATTCTTGCTTGTTTCATCAAGAAAAGACAGAAAAGACCAATGGTACATCCAATGTGACAAAATATATAGTGAATGGTATATAGTTAAATACTTCAATAATAATATTCTGATAAGTAAGGATCATTTAATTAAGCCCTTTGGCCAAAGCGTTATAAGCCTGCAAGCCACGTCAAGGCATAACCAAATTTGCAGGTCTTAACACTAAACTGTGAAACTTCTCTTTTACCTCTGTTAAAGGGAGATTGACCCAGTGGGTCAGTCCATACAACAAAATGAAAGAACCTTAAAAAGAACCTTCATTTTGCTTTATTGACTGACCCACTGTGTTCATTCTCCCTCCAACAGAGGTAAAAGAGAAGTTTCACAGTTTAGTGTTAGGACCTGCAAATTTGGTTATGCCTTGACGTGGCTTGCAGGCTTATAACGCTTTGGCCAAAGGGTTTACTTAATGACCCTTACAAGTGAGAATATTATTATTGAAGTATTTAACTATATACTATTTACTATATATTTTGTCACATTGGATGTAGCATTGGGCTTTTCTGTCTTTTGTTGTATACGTTTTGGCCACACTCAGTAGCACTCCTTTTGATTTTATATAGCTGGGATTGTGCGCTTGTTGTTTCATGCTAATGGAAGATAAGTCCAGTTATATCAGGAAGCCATTTGTGATTTTGAATATGGAATGCATATCATTTAGAATAATAGGCGTTCCAAATTAAACCATTTTGTTATAGGCGTTGGACATGGTTAAAGTCACGTTATTGGCTTAGTGAATACTGCGTTATGATCATTGTGTATTAATTTAGGCGAACGGAGTTTAGTGCATCTGGGTCTCAGTTATTCATTACACTCCTGTTGAAGTCAATGGGCGTTTATGCGCGTTAGTGCCCCGTTTATTGAATTACCCCTTTACAGTCATGGCCCGGACATCAGGGTAAGTTCACTGACATCGGGGAATCGTTTGGTAGCTATGGGTTGAGAAAGATTGGCGCTCAGCCGAAAGAAGTGGGACTGGCCTCCCAGATGTAATTAATGTGAATCCCTGGAATGTTAGATCTTTCCACGATTTGTATTTTCCACGGTGATACAGGATATATTATCACTGACGCTTGACAGTGATGCTATTCACAATTCCATGTTTTTCTTTGTCATGAGCGTGTGATTGTGTAGATTAACAGATGACGGGGACTATGTCATGCTAATGGAAGCTAAGCCACCATGTTTTATTCCTTTTTTTTTTTAGGTCACTGAGGCAGTGACAACTTTAGGGGTGACACAAATCTCACGCAAGGTTGTAACAGAAACCGTGACTGTTAAAGAGCACGGCGCTATTCATTTATCCAAGCAACAGCTGCCCCCTCCACCGCCACCAAAGAAGAGTCAAATCCACCTAGACACTGAGGAAAAGAAAAAGTGAGTTATTGTGAACAAGTAAAACCATTTTATTTCTCTGTGTGCCTTATATGGGACTTATGACAAATAGGTGTTGTGAGTGAAGTGAGTTATCGCTGTGTTGCTTGTGTATTAATAAGAGAGTGTCTCCCACACAGGATTTTTAGAAGTCAGGAGAAACCGGAGTCTAGTCTAGAAAATCATGAAATTGGGCAGATCCACAAATGGCAAATAGTAGTTATAATTGGTAATCAGTAGTGGTAACGGCATAACTCATAACTGATGTTACAGATGTGTACTAAAAGTATTGCATTATTATATTTATTTTATTTATAAAATCTTTTACCACGAAGAAATACATTGAGAGTTACCTTTCGTTTTCAAGTATGTCCTGGGCATTATAGGTATGGCGTGTGTATATTGTTTGAAAGACAAGTGCTTCAGAAGCATATCTATTAAAGATAGGAAAGTTAAAAGGTCATTGTCTATGGAGCTAGGAACCGTCTGTAGCCCCGCTGTACTGCTTGATATCCCTTACCACAGGTGTAATCTAGGCACATAGAAGGCTGTGCATAATACATGTATTTGATGTCAAACATTGATGCTCTTTTCTCCCCTTATTTTTCTTTTTGATCAGGTTCGATGGGGAATCGGTTGAGCTGCTGAACTGGATGATGAAATCCAAAGCTGTCATTCAGGCTGCTGAGATCAGTGACTATAGGAAGATTAGAGAGACCTCGGATTTGAAACAAACGCTAAAGGTAAAATGAGAAGCGGGAAGGAAGTTACAATGAATGGGCGTTTTGTCTGTTTTAGACTCTGTACCAGCTGGAGGTATGTCCAGAAATCTTGCCATCGAGCAGCATAATCATCAGGTTCCTTTAGATCTCAGTGGTTATTGGCTGCCTGTTCTATCCGAGGATAAGGAAAACATCTACAGTATGTGGGCATGAATATAATTAGGTCAATATTATGTCACTCATTATCTGACCATTATATTTAGTGAATAGGCAGTTTGCCTCTACTGGTGGCTGTATTAAAGGTAGAATTTAATGTGTGTTATGACAATCTAACATGACCTACTGTAAATGAACACTCCAATATATATGCACTTTGCCACTTTATACCAGTTTTTGCTAACCTGTGGTACAGGAGTTTCTCTTCACACTCCACTAGCTTCTACACGTTAGGTTGCTGTACGATGCAGGAAAATAGACACACAATTGACACTTAACGATGAAACTGCAACGACTAATAAAAAAGAATAGAGAATGGGGGTGGATAGGATGGTGGTAGGATTGGCACAAAACAGGTAATATTTGTAAACTGTACCACCTCTCCTCTAACCCAGCGGTGCGCAAACTGAGGGACGCGCCCCCTTGGGGGGGCGCAAGATTATGTAGGGGGGCGCAGGCTGCGTGCGGGGAAACCTGGGGGCGGGCAGAGCTGTGCACGGGCGGCCAGAAGCTCCGTGCAGAGGCTGCTTCCAGTTCTCTGCTGTGTCTGCCTGCAGAGGGGGCGGGGCCTTGCTGCGGGGCCTTCCCTGCACACAGACAAGCCCTCCTCCTCCTGTCTGTTACCCGCCCGTTTTCTGCAGCACATGGCGGGACCTGAGCAGGCTTAGTTACTCCCTCCCCCCACTGTGTGTGTGTGTGTGTGTATATATGTGTGTGTGTATATAGGTGTGTGTGTATTTATGTGTATGTGTGTGTGTGTGTATATATGTGTATATATATGTGTGTGTATATATATATATGTGTGTGTGCGTGTATATATGTGTGTGTGTATATATATTCACACACATATATATGTGTGTGTGTGTGTGTGTGTGTGTGTGTGTGTATACACACACAATATAGTGTGTGCTGTATTGGTTGTGATTGAGTGGGTGTTGTGTGTGTGTGTGTGTTGTGCCTGTTGGTTGTCTGTCTGTGTGTTGTGATTGAGTGTGTGTGTGTGTTGCGATTGAATGCAGCGGTGTACAAACTGAGGGGGGGGGGGGCACCCCGGGCGCAAGACTATTTAGGCGGGGCGCTTGCGGCAAAACCTGGGTGCGCAGGCAAAAAAGATGTGCGCGGGCAGCCAAACAGAATAGTGCAGGTGGCGGCCACGTGATTCGGAGGTAAGGGGGCGGAGCACGCCCCAGCGCTGTGATGTCAAACGCCCCTCCTTCCGGTATCTGCCCTACAATAGCGCTGTGTTCCTGCTCTCCTCCGCTGGCAACCTGCTTCGCTGCGATCCTCTGCGAGTGAAAGGGTAGGCTGCCACTGTATCAATCATACATATAATGTACAGAAATAATTAAAAAAAAGTGTAAACAATTCCTCGCTCCTGCTTGCAAAATTATGCTATGCTCATGCTTGGAGAGTTGGTGATTTCACCGCTCTCAGCGGCAGCGTGGACGCAGCCTAATTTTGCAAGAGTGAGCTGTTGAAGTATGTAAGTATTTAGGCTGCGCTTATAGTGCCGGCGACGCGACGTCGCCCGAAAACAAATGCATTGTCGCCGCCGCGTGCGCTTATAGTAAGCGTGACGTGGCGACGCAATTTTTTTAAGCCGACAATATTTAATTTTTCAGGGGCTGTCGCCTCGTGACAGCCCCTGAACCAATCAATAGCCTGATCGCCCACGCTGCCGCCGCATAGCAAAATACAACATTCGCTAGCGTCGCCATCGCGGCCACTATATGCGCGGCCTTAGACATATATGTATTTACATTGTATACCGTTTAATAAAGGTTTTTTTTTTATGTGATTTTGATTACATCAGGCAGGGGGGGCCCAGGAAATTTCATGGATAAAAAGGGGGGCTCGGCATAAAAAGTTTGCTCACCCCTGCTCTACCCTGTTCTAACAACATAATGTCACTGGGAATGCATTAATGGCACAGACAGTGTCCCTCAATATCCTAGCATCACCACTAACATCGTCATCATCATTAATTACACCACAGCCACAATTGAAAACGTTTGAAATGTTATCAGACATATAAAGATGTGAATGTGCCAGCCCTTGTTGGCTGTGAGGGAAGTGAGGTTACCATGGTACTTTGGTACAGAGCAAAGTATGCTTGGTAACTGGTGCTACACTTCTAACCAAAGCCTCTCTTCTAACTTAAAATATAGTTTGGTTAGTTAGATGCACATTATTGCTTAATGAAGTTCGGGGGCCTGAGCAGGAAATGCTGTTTAAACAAAGTTACTACTGTACATGGCTGTGAATTTTGTGTGATTTTTTTTTTTTCAGGGTCTTGAGAAAGAGAGAACAGACCGAACCCACAAATTTAAAGAACTCGGCCTGAGTGGAGATCAGCTATTGCAGCTGTGTAAGAAAGGTATGAGAATTACATATTGACATAGTGGACCACATCTACTAAGCAGTGCTTTGTTATAAAACACCGTTCACTGGAAGACGCCTTACGGATCCATTCAAGTGAATGAGCAGTGTTACTCCATAATGTACCTTCTGATAATGGAAGACACCCAAGAAGCCCATACACTTGAATGGGGGCTATATAAGGCTATATTGTATTGTACTGTATGTCTTTATTTATATAGCACCATTAATGTACATAGCGCTTCACAGTAGTAATACACGTGGTAATCAAATAAATAACATAATATAAATCAGATCATGGGAATAATTGCTTCTGACATAAAAGTAACATTAAGGAAGAGGAGTCCCTGCTCCGAGGAGCTTACAGTCTAATTGGTAGGTAGGGAGAACGTACAGAGACAGTAGGACCCAAAAGGTGTCTTATGCAGTAGAACCGCTTCGTAAATATGACCCTATATAATTATCAGGATGGAGGACATTTATAATACACAGGATTGAGTTTCGATTGTGTAATGGTTTAGACTTTGCTCCTATTTTTGTCTTCTCTAATTAAAAATATTTTGTCCAGTCCTGACTATATTCCTCAAATAAACCATTCTAATAATTGGGAAGCCGCCATTAACACATAAGAAGACCCGGTTTGTCAGGAGGGGTAAAAGAGGACTTGTCAATTTTTCTGTCAGTATAGAGTTTGGGACTCATTTTTAAATCTTAATGCAGTTACATATTAGATGAGGTTGAAAAGACGTACATCCATCGAGTTCCACTTATGTTGAATTTAGACAACAGATTCTTATCCTAAATTTGTATTCACAGTTGACACTCAAATATTTTTAATACGGGAATGCTTGGTCCTGTTTTAAAGGGTCAGTCCCTCCTAGAAACAAAGTGCATTGTCGACATCAGCATGTTTCATATCTTAAAGCAGCAGTCCAAGCTGCCGTTTGTTTCCCTTTTATATGTGCATCGATATAATCCACACAATGATAAGTAATTAGCTAAATTGTCAATCGATCCGTTCTCCTGTGATCGATAGGCGAAGATTCGGCTCAGAGGTTCACTAAATGGCTGTCAGTGCAGTAGAGGAGGACCAAAGATGCAAAGATTTGTGGGGAAGATCATGTGACCAGGCAGTCACTAGATACAATTGGTGCACTGCTAGGGAGAGGGCAGGGCTCAAAAAGAGGTGTGCCAGAGCCTGTTTCAGAAGAGGAAGGGGATGTCACTTTGTAAATGGTTGCTATAAACAAAAAATGCTTGTTACATTATAATACATAAAAAATGTCATTCACACTGGTTTAAAAAAAAATGATACAAGTATTTTCTCATACTACAGAACTGATTTATTTAAAAAAAAAAAACACGTTGGCTATTGCTTGGTCTGCAGCTTTAAATGTAGGCGATTGTTGCCTTTTTTGTAACTAGACAAGTACAATTATTTTAAATACATCGTCACACTTTTAATGTAAAACCGCACAAAATGTAAACCCAATGTCAAAGTGAAATAAAGTCAAAACATCCTTAACATTCTGTGCTGGCCTCTGCAAAGACTTGTGCACTGATCCACTTCATTCCTTAATCCCACCGTGGGATTCTGGGACTTGTAGTTCTATTCCTGGTAGAAAAGTATGTTACAGTTATACACGTCTAGTACAGGAGGCACATTTTAAATGTCTGTTAATGGTATCATGATAATGAATACCCTTATATACTTCTAGTTCTGCAAAAGTAAATTCTTATATAACCTAGTGCCAATGATATGTGTCTTGGTACTGGTAGGTCTTCCAGTTGTATATTGTATGGTGTTGTATATTGTATGGTGCCCTCTGCTGGCCTTTAACCCACTGGAATAACCAACTGTAGATTGTCTCTTTTTGCCCCTTATTCTATACGTTGTCATCTTCTTGTCAGTGAAGATGGAATCTCCGTTCAAGTCAACGGGGCTTAAAGATGCTCTGACAAATAAGGTCCCTTTGTATTTAAATGCATTAAAGGACATGCGAAATATATCCACTTATTTACAAATTTGCTGAATATTTGCAAAATGTCAACGTTGGTAGAAAAAAAAAGTCTTGCTCGTCTAGTACAATTTTGATGATGGTGTCAAATTCAGTTACAAGTCTCTTACCAGAAACAAAACGTAGGGAACAGGTGGCGCAGTGTGAACATATTTGGAGATTTTGTCCATGGCTTGCATGAATTATTATTATTATTATTATTAGTAAAGTGAACCAATATAACTATCATACCTTTCATAACCGTATTTTCCAAACGCTTCCATCCTGTACCGTAAACTATCTTGTATCCTCTGCCTGGTGAAGATAAGGAAAAATGAAAAGAGAAAAAATATTACCATTCGTGCCTCTATTGCAAGACTTATTTATTTTTTTTTAAACAGAGCACACATTTCTGACTTTGCAAAGTTCTGGAAAAAATAATTGGGAGTATTTTGATCCCCAGCGTTTGTAAAATGTGTATGTAGAGCAGTGCTTTTGAACCTCTTTTTTGTTATGGAACCCTATAATTATATTGTGAAATTCTGCGGAATCCCAACCCTCTCAATGCAGTGTAAGGAACCCCAACCCTCTCAAATAGCGCGTCTGAGATCAGATGCATTGTAAGGCTGCGCTTATAGTGCCAGCGATGCGACGTTGCTTCAAAACAATTGTATTGATGCCATCGCGTGCGCTTATAGTGGGAGCGACGGCACTACCATAATTCTCGTAGTCACTAGAATTTGATTTTTGCAGAGACGGTCTCCCCATGTGACTGCCTATAAGCCTGTCACATAGCCCCTCTGCCTTCCCCCTTGGTGACGTCACTCCCCTTGTAGCCAGCGATGTCTCCAAACCTGATGACAACTTTTGCAATGGCGATGGGTGACGTCATCGGTCGCGTCGCGGGCACTATAAGCACGGCCCAAGGAACCCCAACCCTCTCTAATGTAAGGAACCCCAATCCTCTCTAATAGTGCATCTGAGACCAGATGTATATAAATTCTCCTGTATTTGGTACAATTTTACAATTCATTTTGAGAGCGAGAGAGAGAGAGAGAGAAAGAGAGAGAGAGAGAGAGAGAGAGAGAGAGAGAGAGAGAGAGAGAGAGAGAGAAAATGAATCTTGTACTTTACACTTTTCAGCAGAAATATACACACAACTGAAAATACAGGGTATTGCATATTACAGGGAATTGCATAATTTTATGTGAATGTAAATTATCGTACAATCATGCAACCGTCGCCAGTAACATTTCTTGTTTTGTCTTTATGTATTGTTGCAGCAGATCTCCCTGAAGAGGAAGTGCAGAAATCATTGGACATGTTGCTAACTGAATGGAAAGAGCTAACTCGGCAAATGGACGAGCTGAACAAGGGAATCCGATACCAGGATTCAATCAATGCTTACTTCAAAGAGTTGGAGGACTTGGAGCAGGGTATAAAGCATGAGGAGGAATCGATGGTTAATGCTCCACCTCAAAACCTTCCTCTGCAGACGCTAAAGGAAACCAGCCAGGTGAGTGCCTTCTTGTCTAGTAAAAAGTAGTCTAAACCAAAAATTAACACAGCACCATGAAGCAATGGGAAAAGCAGAAAAATATCATTAAAAAAAAGCTAACATTTGATCAAAATAATTATGGTGACTAATAAAGTCAGCATATCTGATTTTAAAATGTCCTGAACACATTGCACATGTACGTGTATCTTATCTGTTGTATGCATGTGTAGGTTAACCCTGAACGCACCAAGATTATTAATAAATAAGAACGACTAATAACCATGTAAGATCACCAAATGGCTTCACACGATTTCTGAAAATGTACACACATGATCTTTAAATGTTTCTGGTGATATATGATGCTTATTTTTTTTTTAATGGAGTTCTGTAACTGATGTGTGTCAGTTCAATCCCCAAAACTAATTTGGTCCATGATATTCCATTTTCTTCATCTCACAGATGGCCAGGCTTTGAAGGTATTTGTGCACAACTCCAGTGTTCAGGTTCTAACCTAATTAACCCAGAAGGGCCTGTAGCACAGTGCTTACCAATGCTCGGCTCTTGTCTTTTCATGCGGATTGACAGTGGCTCTATGAAAAGTGCTTTCAAATACGTTTCTGTGCATGTTTGTATGGTTAGTATAGAAACTGTTGTAGCCGAATCCCCCTACCCTGCATCCGTGTGGGGGAGCTGTTAAGTGGTTCCCTGGAGCTCCGCGCGATCGGGAGGTGGGGGCGGCCATTTTGCGAGTCACGCTTGCGCAGTGCGGCGAGGCTTACATGCGCAGTGCAGGAGGCGGCGGCCATCTTAGGGTAGCTCCGCACATGCAGTCGTGGGACTACATGTCCCAGAATCCCTCTGGGGGAGGGAAACACCACATGGGGCTGTCCCAGCCAATAGGGCTTTAAGAGAGGAGGAACAGGATATCCTCCGTGCACGGAAAGCCCGCGAGTCTGTCTTCCAGGAGTGGCAGAGAGGATGGATGCGCCCAGGGTGCCAGTAGTCCCTGGACTAGGCCAGAACTCTGCTCCTAGGACTCAGACAGGCCTTGAGACACTAGTGAAGTAGTATTGTAGGGAAGGCCCCAGATAGGGACTGTTCCCCTTACCAGTATTGTTGCACCGGTGACCAGATAGCCACGCAGTGCCCTGCGGCCTGGGACCAGGTTATAGGCTCCATAGATATTTTGTGAGTCCCTCTGGCTGGAGCTCACATGGCAAGGAGGATCTGGACCCCTTAGGAGAGAGGGGATTTGTGTTGGAGGCCCCGCTCCAACTCACTACGCCAAGGAGCACCTGGGTACTGTAGTACCCAGGCAGGTACCCAACATGCACCTACATCCACATGGGGTAGTGCTACCTCACACTTGGGTGGGAATTGCTGGGACTGGACACAGGGGTATTGATGCCATAGCACCCTCATTACCTTGGGGGGATCCCCAAGTGTTGGGTCATTGGGTTTATACTGTGGGTACAGTTATTGTAGTTATTGTATGTGTTAGTATGTGTATACAGTAAACCTTAGTTATATACATTGTGTGGTGTACTATTATTTACTGTGTGTTGGTTCTTGTGAGGGGTTATGCCACCTACGCTGGGATCCCTCATAGGTGGAGGCGCTGCATCCAAAGAGAAAGAGCTCACCCCAGGCTCGTGGAGCCTTAGGCCTTCTGTGAGCATCCAGGTACAGCAGCACGCGTAGTTGCCCGTGTAGTTCCCTTAGGCATAGGGAAAGGGGGCTACACTTACAAAACCCAAATTGTGGGCTACTGTCACTAGGTTTGGAGCCAACTCATTATGGTTCATATTACTAACCTGTGGTATGCCATAAGATATCATTTGGAGCTGGAAAACACCTTGTGGCTTATTAAATATGGGCAGATTTGTTTTGGATATGTATCAGATATTTGTATCTTGGTCTTCATTGTTTGTCATTGAATTATTACCATACTGTTTGCACATAAGGAGATCTGAGCAATGTTTTGAAAGCGCTGTGAACATTATTACATCTGTGTTGAACTCTCTTGGTAAACCAATAAAATAATCTGTAAAATCATAAAAGATGCTGTATCTAGGCTTCAAGACCAATATGGCTACCAGATGTCTGCACAACAGGCTCTTCCACTAGTGATATAAAGTTTTTTTATGGAGATAATTTGTGTATACTTTAGATATCTGGCCCATTGCGGCTTTAGGACCATTTGGCACAATACATTTTGCATTACCCAAGTCTGTGTTCCTGTATCACTCCTTACCTCTATTGTGGTAACCAAATTGACTTTTGTACATACCGGTGTGATTAATGATGCAGCTTTCATTCATAATCATGTGATTTAAATTCTTGTTTACAGCAAAGGTTGGCCAAGCTCAGTGACATGTACTCGCGGGTTGAAGGTTTAAAAAAGAGTGCACTGTCACTTTCCTCCCAGCCCAAAGCTCCAAGTTTTATTAAAGTCAGCTTGAATAGCTTCACCGATCGGTACCACAGAGCGAAGAACCAAGGGGAGCAACAGGTCCAGCAATTTCAGAAAGGTTAGTAATTTGTTGAGCTGTCTGCATGCGTGGAGAGGAATTTGGAGATTCAGTACCTTTTGGGAGCGGAATTAACTAATCGCAATGATTAGGTTTAATACAGGAGGTGAAAAGTAAGGGATTTGACAACTTCTAAAATATATGTTTTTTATTTTTTTTAATCTTTATTGGGAGAATGAAAATGTTTTCTTATCTTCAATAACAATAATGACTATGAACTGGAATTCGTTGAGATTGTCTTCTTTGCTTCATCCCAGTGACACGACCATGAGTGTTATGCAAACCACTTCCATGTGTGAGGTCCAGTTAGAAATAGAGCCAGTGGTAGGGGCGAGATAAAGGAGAGATGGTTGCGGTAAAAATTCCATGCTTCAATTCAGGTCATAATATTCACAAACGGGTTGACTTTTAAAAATGATGGTTAAAAAAAATAAAAATTCACAGCAGTGTCCATCGCATGTGGTTGAGATGCCGCTCATCAGAATGATGTCCCATAATGTTGTTGGTACTGTATATGTTAGGTGGTAAGGTTGCATTTGTAATACCGGGGCTGTCCATTGTTTTAAAGCATTGGAACGCCAGCCAAGTCAAGATTACCTGGACACACGGAAAGTGCTACAAGAAACATTGGTGGAGAGTCAGCACAGATTACAATCGCCTTTAACTGGCCTCTGTGACCCCATGGCAGTGGAGAAGGCTTTACAGCAGGCAAAGGTAGGTTCTAACTAATAAGAAGAAATGGTGAAAACCAGTGCTTCAAAGGTTAATTGTATCCTTATGATGTTAAACACTCCACAGGAGGACTCCATATAAATGATGTATATTATCAGCATCCCATAACAAGGGAATAAGGAACTAGTACCTAATGCTACCAATGATCTAAGCACATATATCAAAGTACAGTATATGTCCCATTTTAAGCTGATGTAATGTATAAATGAAGAATCAAGCTGGTGCTCCAGCTCAACTCAAACTAAGAGTATATTTTATACATTTTCTTTTGTATGGAATCGGTTGACAAACTGCTTCCACTGCAGCCAGTGAGAGAGAGAGATATATATATATATATATATATATATATATATATATATATATATATATATATATATATATATAGTGAATAGATGAGAACAAGGCACTCCGTCAGGTAAATCAAGGTGGGTGCAAATCCTGTATGAAATAATAGGCAATACGATACCCGATGAGCGAATATCAGAGGCAGCACTCCACGAGGTAGTCAAAAAAGAGTTGTATTTAGTGAGACATCTGAGAAAGGTCCCGTGTGTAGGACCGAAACGTTGGATATGATGCCTCACTAAATACAACTCTTGTTTGACTACCTCGTGGGGTGCTGCCTCTGATATTCGCTCATCCGGTATCGTATTGCCTATATATATATATATATATCCCAGAATCACTGGCTGTAGTATAAGCAGTTTGCCAATAGATAATGGGAAAAGTCAGGGTTGTAAACCTGTCAGAGGCATGTGAATGTGCTCACAAGTGATATTTTTCTTTACTGTACAGTGTTTGTGTGTGTGTGTATATATATATATATGTATATATCCACATGTTAAAATATATATCCACATGTTAAAAAGAGAACAAGAGGTTTATTAAGTAATGTTTTTCCCTTCAGAATCTTTTACAAACATTGGATGATCAGAAGCCAAACATCGACAAGCTGTCCTCCGGAACAAAGTCGCTGGAGAAGCGGGCTGCAGAAGACATGGCAAAGATCTATATGAAGGAGTGCAGGGACATAGAGGAGCAGTGGAGCACGTTAAAGAGCAGTCATGCTGACCAGGTGTCCATTCTGGAGGACATTTCTTCCAAGCTGCGAGCATTTGAGGTAAAAATAAAAAAAGATCTAAAGCAAATAAATCTGTTGCTGGTAACCTCAACATGTCCTTGTATATGATGTGTAACTTAATGCAGTGCTTCCCCACACGCTGGGCTCCCTGAGGAGAAGGTTGTGAAATGCTGGCTTAACCCTTTGAATCCTAGGGAGGCCACGTCAGCAGAGGGACACAAATCTTCTTGCATTTTGCGATCATGAACTAGTTCCTCGAACAATCGCATGATCACGATGGCACTGAGGACACGAACGGAAGGAAGAAGTGCTCAGGAAAGGGATTTGTGTGATCGCTAGTTCGGGCGGGGGGGCCGTGGAGGTGGCAAGACCCTACGGGACCGAAGATGTTATTTATTTTTCATAGGACATCAATTAGTAACATTGTTACTTTAGGAATGATTGAACCAGTCTTAAGAACTTCAATACATTGATGAGATGTTTAATATTTGTCTTTACCCGCTATGGGGAACTGCCCCTGGTGAATAGCTGAACTCAAGCAGATGAAAGTGTTGATCTCTGCATCTCCCAGAACTTTGCCTTCTTGTACCTTAGAGCCTCTAAAGTCATCTGAGAATATGAAAACCAAGCTCCCCTCCAGCGCAGAATTCCAGCAGGTGGAAGAGTGGCCAAACCGAGAGCAAAGCGAGAATAAAACTTAGAGTCATGTAGAAATAAATCATTCACATGTTGGCAACCTATAACATTTGCATTCTTCCCTAATGGGTTTTCAAAGAGGAGTTTTGGCTTATGGTTTGGTAAGCATTAGAGTGTACTTCAAAAATAAATATATATATAGTATAGTAAATAAGTGACACAAACCCTCCACGTACAGTATACAGCAAATAAAAATATCACTTGTGAGCACAGCAGTGCTTTTTACCATTAGCTTAGCATACAGTGCTTCCACTGCAGCCAGGAATTCTGGGAGATGACATGCAAATGAGCACAGTGTCACCGTTTACTTCATGCCATTTTATCATGGACCCCTATAAGCATATGCCTCTCATATTGCACAGCTTTGCAGTGCAGCCTGTGTTGACACTGTGAGGATGACAGTGTGTGCTCATTTGCATGTAATTTCCCAGAATCCCTGACAGCAATGGAAGCATTGCATGCTAATAGATAATGGAGAAAAGCAGCGTTGCAGAACTGTCTAGTATTTTATTTGATACACTATGTGTGCGTGTATATATAGACTCGTTGACCCAGAGTCAAAAGTTTGATGTCCACCCCTATGAGTTTGAAAAGGAGGCTTCTGTAACCTTTCAGTAATTTGGCAGATGCTGCGAAATAGCCCCTCCCCTGCTATGGCATAACTGTTGCAATATGCAGCACCGCGACGTGACTTTTACAGCATACGTCTAACGACCTATGTTCCATGAAGGTTACATCACCCAGCACTCAAATGGGTTAATAGGGTCAAAGATCGGACTATTATGAGTATTTTTAAATCATTTTTTGTACATTTTCCAGGGAACATTTTTACACTCTTATTGTCTTGGTGCTAACCGTCTGTTAGGCCTCAGCCTTCATTGTGGTTTGTTTTTCCCATTGTATGTAGAGGAATTGTGAGGCCATCGTTAGTAAACCGAACGTAACTAGCTGAAAATCTAGCCCACCCAGGAAAAAATCCTCAACATACGCATGCAGCCGACATTATTATTCCCGCTGGCGTGTTGCAGCGGGACAGAAGCGGCCATTGTTTTTAATTAGCCGCCACCTAAAAAGCGGTTGGCGATATTGCGGCGCTGCATGCGCTGGGGCACCATGAAGGGCGATGACTTTTGCAACATCTCAAGCAGATTGACATCAGAATTTCTCTAGAAAGAACAAAACAATAACAATTTATCTGTAGATTTGTGCAGTGACAAAACAGTCTTATCACCAAAAGACAGAAGATAAAGATTGTAAAAACCTACCAGAGCACTTGTTTACCATGGGAAAGTACTGTATAGCTTTTTTTTATTTTTAAAGGAAATGGTTCTTTTTCTATTTCATCCCACGAGGGCAAACTTGACCTTTTTTTTAAAAAAAAAAGCTTGATAGCCATTATTAATGTTATTCAGCAAATAAAAATATCACTTGTGAGTATATCCAAATATCTCACAGGTCCACAAACATGCCTTCCCCATTATCTCTTTGCATACAGTGCTTCCACTGCAGCCAGGGAGTCTGGGTAATGACATGCAAATGAGCACTGTGTGTCATTTTTTGCTTCTAATCCATTTTAACATGGATCCCTATATGCTGGTTAAGGAAGTGCACAGCACGAAGCATAGCATAATAAACCTTTTTGTAAATATTTATTATAATATAAGATGTAGACTTTGAAACATTTTTTTATTTTATTTTTTACACAAAGAAGTGGTTGTTTAGGTTTAAAAACAAGCCGTGGTTGACTGTAACCTCATACCATTAAAGTTCTACAATTGTGCTTACAGTATGTATTAAAATTGATCCTTTTCTCGATCAGGCGGATTCCAAAGCGGTCCAGAAATGGGTTGATGATGCAAAGGATTTTGTACTAAACCAACATACAAGCCTGGACGATTCTGAAGGACTTCAGAGACAGCTGGACAAGTGCATGGTAAGAATGCACCTCACTGGCTTGTTGTTCATGAATCCAGTGCATTATTAAATGCCCACGCTCTCCAGAAGATAGAGGATAGAAAATACTTAACATTGGTGCACTCTTAAAAGCAGCGGTCCACGCTGTCTGTTTTTTTTATTATTTCATTTTTTTCCCTTTAATTTGTGCTTCAATACAATTACACTTTTGTATTCTTAAAGCAGCAGCGGGTTTGTTTTTTTATTATTATTATATGCCCTTTAATATGTGCATCAATACAATACACACAATGATATGTAAATATCTAAGTTGCCGATCGATCCGTTCTCCTATGATCGATCGGCTAAGATGCGGCTCAGAGGTTCACTTAATGGCTGTCAGTGCAGCAGAAGAGGACCAAAGATGCAAAGTTCTGTGGGGAAGATCATGTGACCAGGCAGTCACTAGATAAAATTGGTGCACTGCTAGAGAGAGGGCAGGGCTCAAAAAGGGGTGTGCAAGAGCCTATTTCAGAAGAGGAATTGGATGTGACTTTGTAAATGGTTGCTATAGAAACCAAAAATGCTTATTACATTATAATACATTAAAATTGTCACTCAGAGGTTTTTTTTATATATCTAAATGCTACAAGTATTTTCTCATACTGTAGTACAGAACTGATTTATTTAAAAAAAAAAAAAAACCCCACATGTAGAATATTGCTTGCTTTGCAGCTTTAAAGCATCAATCTCCTCCCCTCCCCCAGAAGGCTATACAGTATGTATTTAACTTATATCATGATCGTATACTGTCCTGTACTTCTGTTTGGTCATTTTTTTTTGTGTGTCAGTCATGATTTCATCTCTTACCATGGTTGCCTCTAGATTGCACTGGGCTCTAGAAAGAGCTTAATTTTAAGCCCCCCCCCCCAGATATTTTAACATTTGAAACTATTATACCGCCTGAACGGAGCATCAGATGTAAAAAATGAAAAGGTAGGAAAGGGCAAGGAGAGATCTCGTGAAGGCAATGCAACATTTCAAAATAAAAATGGCGAGCGGTGGCGGGTTGCTGCTTTGCGAAAGGCTGAGCTGGTCCGGTTTCTATATTATTTCCTCTTTTCAGATTTCTCTCTAAAAAAAAAATGAATAATATATATTTGACATTTTACTATTTATACATAGAAAAATCAGTTTAGTCCTAGAGATAGCCAAGTAGTTCCTATAAGAGAAAACAGATACGTGCCAAAGAATCAAAAGGAAAGAACCAAATGTATGGGAAAAATAAAACGTAAAAAGCTTGTTAATAACACGTTTCCTAAGATGGCAGATTGTATACCAGGGCTCCTCAGCAGGCTACGAGGGCTGAATGCAGCCTGCAATGGGCCTTGCTTACTCCATGCAAGTTGTTTAGCCAGCCAAGTGAAATCTTTCACACTAAAACTCACATGTAAGTTGAGGTCCTAAAAATAAATATGGAAAACGATTTACAATAGCCTCACCCTGCTCACCACAACTTCACAACGTCAAGAGGGTTTAAATAAAATCACAATTTTAATTGGCGTCACATTTAAAAAAAAAGTATAATAAAAAAAATCACACGTATAGGAAGCAGGGGGTCACAGGAGCTAAACCGCGGTCGTTTCAGCTCCAGGAAAGTTCCGCTGGGGCTTTTGTGGATGTTTAAATTCTCTACATGATGCGGGTCAATGCTATGCAAGAGATTTACACTTCCATTATGTTCCCCCTGGAGGGAGCAGTAACGGACGGCACTATCCCTGGAACCCGTTGGCTGAAGTTGACGCGGTTCTGGTCCGGAGATCCCCCTGCCTCCTTATACATGGTTTTAAATAAAAAAGGCACAAAGTAAACCAGGAAGGGAAGTGCTCCTTTAAATGCTGGAGGCAGGAATTGTATAGCTCCCAATATACCCAATAGCGTGTACAGTACAGATTCCATAAGCAAAACGTTGAAATATAATCACGTTTAAGTCTTTACATGTATCTAAAAGGACATTGCAATTAGCATGTGGCCCTTTTGCTCCAATGCACTGTGATGAGGCGCTGTTGAAGAGCCCCGTTGTATACTGTTCACATGATACCTGCTGGAATCTTTGTAGGCACTCGTTAATGAAATGGAAGCCGTAGAATCGTCTCTGAAGCAGATGAAGGATGTGGATGTGGCACTAAGAAGCCAGCCAGACACTATGATCAGCACGTGGGTGCAGCCCCGGCTAGCTGACCAGCAGGCTCAGTGGGAGCGACTGAGCAAACAGGTAAATGCAGTGCAGGAGTGGCCGACTCCAGTCCTCAAGGGCCCCCAACAAGGCAGGTTTTAAGGATATCCCTGCTTCAGCACATTGAGCCACCTGTGCTGAAGCAGGAATATCCTTAATACCTGGGCTGTTGGTGACCCTTGAGGACTGGAGTTGGCCACCCATGATCTAGTGACTGCTATGTGCGCTGGGATGTGCAAAAGTATTGAAATGTTCTGTTATCGGTGGTCATTTTTAAATAATTTGTATACTTTGCGTCATTTTACTTGCTTGGAACACATTTGTTACCCATGGATTGTAGTCAGGGATTCGGGCTCAATGTTTCTTTTTGGGGGGGGGGGGGGGAGGGGTTTATTCTATTTCTATTTATTCTATTTAAAAAAAAAAATAAATCTGTGGATATCAGTGCTAATGAATAAAGGGAACCAGGTCTACGATCAGTGCCTCAAAAACCTCTGTGGTAATGGCTTTAATTGTATCGACCAAAAGTCTTTGACAAAGCGCCATTAGAGGCGCGAAACGTGTTAGAGGCTCACTCCCTGCATCATTAGTGCTACGTGTACATACTTTTTATCAGCACTTTTTCCAGCACTCCAGCCCTTCCTTTCGTCATTCTTTTTACTATATGTTATCAATTTAACACCAAATGCATGTGGCATTTTTTTATCTGTATGTTTTCAAGGATTTTTTTAAGTTTCTGTATTCCCCTTGTGTGGCTTTTGTGTCCTACTTGTGGCTTCACTGCTACAACTACAGGGGGGGGGGGGGATTGGGCGGGGACTCTATAGGAAATGATGGTTTATTTCCGTGTGGTTTTTTTTTTTTAATCGGTTTTAACCGTAGTTGCAAGATGATCCGTCGGGGGTGTTTTCGGTTAAAACCGGATCCCTATTTATAGTCTAATGTGGTGGGAAAATGACTTGCTGAAATATGAAGCAATAACACGGAGTACAGATACAAACTTCCATCCATAGTTTCTTAAGTTATAGGAAGCATTGTTGAAGTTGTTTAGTAATTTGGGATTCTTATTTCAAATGTTCATTCTCCATTGCCCTCTAATTCTCTTCAGAATCCCCTATTATTAATGATCAGCAGTTAGGTAGACGAGTGAACTGTCAGGCATGGTAAGTAAAGGTCATTATGCTAGACGTACCAATTTACATTCTTTCTAAGGAACTGTGAATGGCCGTGTAGAGAGATGCTCGTATCCATATTCAGTGCAGCATGTGTTTGATTTTCTACTTTAAACACAATTTATCTTGGCTTCAATATGTATGTTTCTGTAGGTGTGTGCTGTATCTATAGATATAATGCTTACATTTTTAATATTACGTTATATAGCAGAATATCACAGAGCTCCAACACCATTCTATGCCAGTGATAACGTAGACATCACAGACCAGCCCATACAAACGCGCCAGTGGGAGCAATGCGTGCGTGTGTGTGTGTGTGTGTGTGTGTGTGTGTATATATGTGAATGCTTTCTCTGGCTTTGCATCTGATTCCCATGCTGTGCTTTAAAGCTGTGTTAACAGCGAGCATTAGCTTATATGGGCTCCATGTAAGAATGGTTTTTCAGACAAAAGGTGACACATTGTGTGCTCATGTGTATGCCATTTCCCAGACTCCCTTGCTGCAGTGGAAGCACTGTATGCTGGGGATAATGGTGAAAGGCAGGGTTGCAGACCCTGTGTGCTCACAAGTGATCTTTTTATTTGCTATATACTGTATATTATATATATATTTTTAATATATATATATTATACATTATACTATGCACTTCTGAGCTTTAAATGTGGAAACAAAGCTGACCGTAAAGCTTATTCTAACCAGCCTAACTCACTTGTATTTTAGTTATAAAAAATGTTTGCTTCCTAGGTCATTCATCAGATGAACAGGTTGTCCGAAAGTCAAGAGAAAGCTTTGAATTTGAAGAAGGATTTGGCAGAGATGCAAGAATGGATGACGCAGGCTGAAGAAGAATATTTGGAGAAGGATTTTGAGTATAAGACTCCAGAAGAGCTTGAAAGTGCTGTAGAGGAAATGAGGGTAAGACGATGTGTGCACGACAACAGAACGACATGCAGCATTGCGTTTTTTCTATTTTTTTATTAAAGGTTTGAAGAAGGGGGTCTCCGGAGCGGAACTGCTTCTGGATATACTTACCTCTGTGGGGAATGCCAGTATCCCTGTGCAATTTTCATGTACTGGTCACGCTGGCCAATAGGAAGCCACAACGGATGATTTCACGGCTTCCTATTGGCCCGCGTGACGTGGGACATTTAAAGCCGTCATTTCGGTAGGCATACAGTTCCTGGGCTGCAGAGATATCGGCACAGCTGCGGAGGGAAGTTTCTCTGGAAGCAGGAGGTCCCCAGATCTGAAATTAACAACAGTTTAGCTCTGAAGACCCCTCTGCTTGAATCCAGTAATTAAATTTTCTTTTTAACGCAATGCAGCCTTTACTTTAAGAATCTCTTAACACGTTGGTTTTTAACATAAAGACCGTAATCCATTCACTTTTCATACAATAAAAGATGTATACTATCTAATGCCCAGGAAAAGACAATGGTTAATATTGTTTTAAGGTATTGTTTAAACAAGGCGACCACAAACACACACACACACACACAAACACACACACACACACACACACACACACACACACACACACACACACACACACACACACACACACACACACACACACACACACACACACACACACACAGCATTGGCAACAATAAAAGTCAAATAAAACTTTTGTATGGAAATTAATCGTTGAATAATTGTAAATATATTGTGTAAAATGCTAATTTTTCAGCACTGAAGGTAGCGAGTTGCTTAGTATTACATGGATTGCAATAGAATGAGCCTCTTTCCTGGCGGGGAGCAGGCGATTCCTTGTGTAGTGACGGGAGGATCACTGATGAATGATCTTTCCTAGCGGGGAGCAGGCGATTCCTTGTGTAGTGACGGGAGGATCACTGATGAATGATCTTTTTGTGTGCAGAGAGCGAAAGAGGACGTGTTGCAGAAAGAGGTGCGAGTGAAGATTTTGAAGGACAACATTAAGACACTGGCCGCCAAGGGTCCGGCTGGTGGCCAAGACCTGACGCCTGAGCTGAACGAGGTGCTGGCCAACTACCAGCTTCTCTGCAACAGGATCCGGGGGAAGTGCCACACGCTGGAGGTACTGAACGGAGGTCTCCTTCCCAAAAAACACGCCAAAAATCAAAAGCATTTTCTGCTGTTTATCCTCTCTTTTTTTCTCCTAACATTTTGTTTACATCTATATGTTAATATTTTTACCTTACTTGAAACAAGGGGTTCCCCGGAGCAGGACCGTGGTACCCCAAGGTAAAGTAACCCCACAGTTTTGAGATTAATTCATTTTGAAATGATCGTTAAATAATTGTCTGAGAAAAAACAATATGGCCACTGGGTTCAGCCTCACTCTGACGGCCAATAGAAAGCTACTACATCATTGTGAGGTGACATTGCATTTTCCGATTGGATCAAAGGTTAAAAAAATGGTATCTTGGCAATCAAGGGTCTCCCTTACTTGGTGGCTAGCAAGAAAACATCTTGAAAACCATTTATGAGTTTTAGAGGCAATCTAAGCATTTAATAAAAAATAAAAAAAAAAAGAGATTTAGAAAAAACGTATGCAGACTTTGATAACCTTTATTGAAAACTAGCTACCAAAGATGCTGATTGATTGGTTCTCCCGTGATCGATCAGTAAAATCCTGTTTCCCAGGGTTCACTAAATGGCCGCCTTTCAGGTTCAAATCAATCCTTCAGTCAGTGTAACTCAGCAGCTACAATGTATTTTTATATTACTAAGGTAACATTATCTATTGTTACAGTTTGCAGCTCAAACTGCTGGGAACAAATTATCACAAACTCCAGGACATACTTGAAAACGAGAGGTAACTCTCAATGTATTACTTCCTGGTAAAACATTGCATAAATAAGTAAACACACAAACCGTTGCACTGCTGGGGAGGTGGGCTAAACCCTGCTACAGAAATCAAAAGACGTTCAGTGTATTAAAACTCATTAAAAATGGCATTGAAAAAAAAAGATATATTATCTAATACTACAGAACTCATTTATTTTATAAAAAAAAAAAAAACACGTAGGATATTGTCTGGATTCCTCATTTAAAGAAATGTAATTATGCTTAAAGAGAAGATTTGTCTCTCGGTAAATGAAGCATGATTAGCGTTCAAATGAGGACTCTGCATAGGTGGAACTCCATGTTCAAGTCTCTCCTCGACCTTTAGCTGACACTCTCCTTGTTAGAGGACAATCAGGATGAAGCCAGATACGTTGTCTGCGCAAGGTGCTACTTAAAGCAGCAATCCTGACTGTTCAAAAAGAAATACAATGTGACTGCCATTAATTCATTTTGGCTATAAGAATGGCTGTACCTTACTCCTGCGATGCTTGTGTCACTAGTTAATATGGTCCCATCGTTATGTATGCATATATGTATGTATATATTTGTTTAAATATAGCGCCGACTGTGTGCTCAGCGCTTCACAGACAATACAGTACAGGGAATTATAATAATACAATAAGCGCAGCAAAGTCAGACAATATGAAAGGTGTGGGGTAAGAACCACACAACATATTCAAGTGAAGGGGAATGGGAGAAAATGGAACAGATGGAAGCTGTAATCTCCAATCTGCAACACTATAAATAGAAAGGAAAAATATTAAGAAGGGGCAAAAGCAAATGCTTCTAACAACACAGGATTCTTAGGCCGTGCGTATAGTGCCCGCGACGGGGCGACGCGACGTTGCCCAAAAACAAATGCATTGCCGCTGCTGCGTGCGCTTATAGTGAGCGCGACGGCGACAATGCGACGGAGCGACGTTGCGTTGCGGATTCTGGAAGCTGGCAATATATGATTTTTCAAGGGCTGTCGCCACATGTGACCAACTAATCATGCCAGTAAGTTGCGACGCAGCCGCAAAGCGAAATAGTATAGGATAGGATAGATGTGATGCATCCAAATTGGTTAGAATTCCTCCACAACATGTGCAAATAATACTGGATGACAGTAGAGAGTCCATGAACAATATGGCAAATTATCAGGTATGGGCTAAGTGTCTAGTGGGGTCTGATAAACCTCCACAGTTGAATCACCATGTATGCCCACCCTAGTAACCAATATGTAATAAACAGAGGCACTGGTAATCATATATATATACAGGGGCACTGCGGCCCTTTACCTTGGTGCTTGCAGGACTCCTAGACATCCAGGGCGTGCTCTTCATCCAGGTAAGTAGACAGCAAGAAGGGAAGTGTTGATGTATAGCACATAGCAAAGCGAAATATAATTTTTGCTAGCGGTGACGATGACGGGTGACGTCACGCGTCGCCCGTCGCGGGCACTATACGCGCGGCCTTAGACATGTGCTGTACGTATGATGCCGCATCAAAGTTTTTCCAGATAAAAAAAGTGGAGCAGATAATGCTCAAAGAAAAGGCATTATCTCGGTTGAGGATAATGTTGGAAGTCTGATCACGCCGCTGTGTCTGCTTTCTCTAGGAAGTGTGGTCTTGCTGGATAGAGCTGCTTCACTATCTGAACTTGGAGACTGCCTGGTTAAATACATTGGAAGAGAGAGTCCAAACCTCCGCAAATCTCCCTGATAAAGCTGACTCAGCCAGTGAAGCATTGGAGGTATTCTATCAACTCTACCATTGCCCTTTCCCTTTAAGGAACATAGATTAGAACATGGCCAGAATTAGTGGGGAAGTGCTGCTTCCCAGCTGGCATTCGGAAGCTTCAGAAGACACTGTAGGTGGAGGATGATGTTGGTTGTTATAATTTAAGGAGCGAGTCAATTATATTGGTTGACCATCATTGTTGTTGTTTTTTTAAAACATTCAGTTTAATCAAGTTAATTTCTAGAGAGGGTGTCCCGATTTGTGATCATACATCTTAATCATTTTAAAATACAGAATAAACCCTTTTGATTGTACCCCACAGCAAATGGGTAAGTCTGCCTCGTATAACCAAGAGAACATGTCGCAATTGCCTATTGTCAATTAGTTATAATCTGTGATATGGTTTAGTTATAATCTGTGATATGTTTTAGTTATAAAACAAACAAAGAACTCGGGCGCTAACTCGTATAAAGGACTAAATCAGAAAGAACTAAATCAGAAAGAAAAGAAAATAACACAATATTACCGTTATCTACGAATGTTGCTGCCCTCCCCTTGCAAAGGGGAGAATGAGGGCTAGAATGTGGATCCCAGTCTGCTGCAAACCCAATAGGGTCGATCCAAGACCCTTAGTACATACAGAAAAAACACATAAAAGCGGGAGCAAGGGATTAGATAGTCAATATTAATAAATATGCAATCTCGACCAGTGGGGGTAAGGAAAATAGCACACATATAAGATCTTACTACTCACACAGCCATGTGTAAGTAAATACACAACAGAGGTATCTTTACTTGTCTTTATCTTGTCTTGTCTTTGTCTTTACTTGTCTTTGCTTTTGACTTTTCTATGGAAATCCATGTCCAGATGGTACTCTGATCCTCCCAATATCATATACACAATAGGGAGCAAAAGATTAGACGAAATACTTTCACAATATAGCAGGGGGATCAGCCAGGGAAGGTTTAGAGTGAATAATGCTAATAATATCACAATACTCACACGGGCATGTGTAAGTACATACACAACGAGGGGGTTCTGTTCCTTTAAAGTGGATCCAGAGATCTCTATCCCTTCAATAATGATATTCCTGTGATGTTTTAGTTATAATCTGTGATATGTTTTAGTTATAATCTGTGATATGTTTTAGTTATAATCTGTGATATGTTTTAGTTGTAATCTATGATATATGTTTTTGTTGACCAACATGTGAAGCTTTCAAAACCTTGTTTGACTCTTATTATCTTTGCTACTTGCAAAATATTTTATGTTGGTGTATTAAAAGCTTAGCTCACGTACAGTATGACCAATCTACAATTCTCCATGAATAATGCATAGTAGGACTTTGAAATACATCGCTAGTACTGTAAGTTACTATAAAGGTTTGCAGAATCAAATTATCTCTGAGATCAACAGTCTAAGGTTTTCCTGGATAACCTGACACACACACATTGACCAGCACATTATTATTTTACATAGGTCCCAATCCTAGTTGAGTCTTCAGCATTGACCACCTATAACTCCTGTTGCCAGCAGAGAAAGGGGTTTCATTTGCTGCCAGGGGAACTCATAATCCATTTGCCCTGCAATGTCATGTTTGATGGTGCAGTCTGTTACATGTATAACCCTCTAGTCTTTGGAATCGGTCCTGCGCCACCCGGCAGACAACAGAACCCAGATCCGTGAGCTTGGCCAAACCCTGATTGATGGCGGGATCCTTGATGACATTATCAGTGAAAAGCTGGAGGTCTTTAATGCTCGCTATGAAGAGCTGAGTCATTTGGTAAGTACTAAAAAGCTATTGCTGTCTCTTAAACCTGTGACTATCTTCCTATACTATTTTGAAGCACTGACTAGGCTTTGAGGACTTCAGCAGTCATGAAATATTCATATCTGTATAATAATGGGAACTGAAAGCCATCTCATCTGATGTAGCTACCCAGGGTTGAAATTGTGGCATAAATTATATTCGTAAAGAAGTGTTACAGGTTACATAAAATCTGGTTAACTCTTAAAGCAGCGGAACAGACTGCATTCTGTTTTCATTTTGACATTTTTTTTATTACAAGATTGAAGCAGGGGGTCTTTGGCACTGAACTGCGTTAAATTCAGCTCCGTGTACCCCCTGCTTCCTGAGATACTTACCGTAGTGGTGCCGCTATCTATGTAAGTAGGGAACTGTGTGCCTAACATAATGGCGGCTTTATGTCACGCAGGCCAATAGGAAGCCGTAATGTCATCCGTTGCAGCTTCCTGTTGGCCAGCATGACGGGACATTTAAACTTCACAGAGATACTGACACCCCTTGCGTAGGTAAGTATCTCTAAAAGCAGGGGGTCCCCGGAGCTGAAATTAACACAGTTCAAACCTGTAATTAAAAAAATAATAATTTTAAGTGCAATGCAGCCTGTTCTGCTGCTTTAAATATGAATTTAACATACATAATAAATCAAATAATAATAATAATATATTTTATATATATATAGAACAACATTACCATTCTCACGTCCGGTAAAGGAAGACTGCACTCAGATCAGTATAGGCAAAAAAGGTCTGTATTAGGCATCAATACAAAATGAACAGGCCGCCCAATCTGACGTTTCGGTTCCGGATTGGAACCTTTCTCAAGGGGGTGCAAAGACAGACTGACACACAGACATATATATACCCTCACCACATGTGACCAAACACCTGTGCTCAATTACCTGTTGACTGCTACATCCATAGGAATATGACATCCGGTGCTCAGGCTGTATAGCCACCATCTTGGAGGGGGGGGATCTATTAGACACAGTATGTTTGTTAAGGATTTCTTGATATGTATGGATGTATGTATGCCCCTTTTTGTGTTCACACTCCCTAATCCCTTATGTGTTAGAATGATTGTTTTTCATATGGTTTTTATTTTTTCTGTCACGGTATTTTTTAATTATGTTTCATAATTAACAACTTGGTAGTGTGCACTTGTGTAGGTACATTAGTTGGTCTGTTTACATACAGTATCTCCCTGTACATCTGGCTGTGCTGCATGCTGTGCATTAATAGACACCTTAGGCCTGTCACCATGGACGCTTTTGGGAATATGCAGGGTTAATAGTTAGTGTCACTCTTGAGGGGTAGTGTGGTTGCCATGGTGACCGTTAATGGTTCTGCGCATGCGCATTAGTCTGGCGATCGTACCGGTGGCACATATGGATGGTTACCCGCGTACTGGATAGATGAACCAACTGTCGTGGTAGCAGATAGGTGCCCTGGGTGAGCGTACTCTGTACCTTGAGGTTACTATTTTACTCTCATAGGGGTTTAGGGGTTTGCCGTGCATTGCTGCACATTGCGCATGCGCGGTCGCCATATTGGGTGAGGCGCATGAGTGCGGTCCAGATAGCTACTTAGATCTTAGCCTCATTAGATTCCCCCCTCCAAGATGGTGGCTATACAGCCTGAGCACCAGATGTCATACTCCTATGGGTGTAGCAGTCAACAGGTAATTGAGCACAGGTGTTTGGTCACATGTGGTGAGGGTATATATATGTCTCTGTGTGTCAGTCTGTCTTTACACCCCCCCTTGAGAAAGGTTCCACTCCGGAACCGAAACGTTGGATTGGGCGGCCGGTTCATTTTGTATTGATGCCTAATACAGACTTTTTGCCTATACTCATCTGAGTACAGTCTTCCTTTACCGGACGTGAGAATGGTAATGTTGTTCTATTATTATTAGAGACTGGCACCTGTTGATGTTTTTTAGTACATTGAGTGCAAGCTGAAAAGTGTTTCTTTATATATATATATTAGGCATATATATTAGGCATATATATATTAGGCATTTTGCTGCATTCTGTTAAGAGTTTAACATACTGTATAACTTTTCCCAGGGTATATATTTTGTGTTGGCCTGTGGTGTAAGGAACATTTCCGTCTAGTGGAAGCAAGGCTGAATATGAACTCTGTGGATCCCCCCCTGCTTGTTTTAGGAGATTATAATAGGGGTGCTCAAGTCCAGTCCTCAAGCCCCCCAACAGGTCAGGTTTTCAGGATATCCCTGCTTCAGCACAGGTAGCTCAATCAGAAGCTCAGTCGAAGACTCGGCCTCTGATTGTGCCACTTGTGCTGAAACTGGGATATCCTGAAAACCTGTCCTGTTGAGGGTGCTTGAGTAGTGGAGTTGAGCCCCCCTGGTTTATAAAATGTGTAGTCATAAGTAGAAAGGAGAATTGGGAAAGCACGCAATTAATTTTGTTAACTAAATTTGGTCCAAAAATATTTTACCCATTGTAAAATAACACCAGTGTAATTGTTGATGTTCCTAGAAACTACTTAAACATACTGCTCCACAAATCGTCACAAAATATACTTAAAAACACAGGTGCAGTCTCTAACAACTTGTATTTGTTATTACATACTCTGAAACATAAAATAGGGCCTATTTTAAATATAATTAAAATGAAAAATACGTGAAAAACCTTCTCCAAATATAAAAATATGACAAAGTATGGAACGACGGATACAAGACGGCTCTACTAGTGGGGAGTAAATAAAAGTTCTTATGCAACATACAGAAGTGTAAATGCAACATAAAAATAAACATATTAAAGTATGCACCCTGCAGGTTAAAGGTGTGACATTGACAGAAAGCGTTCTGAAACCAGCACAGGCAACCAAGAAGAAAAACGTATTCATAGTTACTGAGAATATTCTTGCCATTTTAATTTCAATGTAAAAATCGCACCAGACTTGCTTAACGGATATGCAGAATGAAGTCTGATAAAATGGCAGCAACTTCATATATTCCCCTTTTATTCCCTCATGAAAACAAGCTGATACTTATACCACAAGAATGAAAGCATTGAGGCATTAAGCGGTCCCCTATACAGTATGGTAATGGGCTGTAAGGGGTTGTCCGGCACCCGACACTGCCTTCTGGCAGAGCACCGTTTAGTAAATATGTGACTCAATCTCCAGAAAGTTGAAAAGCCGACTTCGCCCTTTCAGCGCTGGGTGGGCCTGCAACACATTGACCCTGCAGCACTAATGGGGCTAAAACGGAACCCTTTGCCACCACTTACAGTACCTCAGTCCTCTTCATTTCTTATCGGAGACGCATGGTTCAGGCAAAGTTCAATGAAATGTCTTTAATAGAAGATATTCCCGAAATAGAAATACAGTGGTTTTATTCTGGGAACCCTCCAGTTTGGGTAAGATAATAAAGACACCTTTTGTTTTAAAATTTCTTTAACTATGTATTTCTCTAGGGGGAAAAATGTGACTTTTATTAGCTACCCAAAGTAAATGAGGTTACACTGTGTATGGGTCCCAGGAGGTGGGTAAATGTTGCTCTTTGCTTCTATGTTGCCCTATAACTGAATTTCTGTTTATAATGTGCCAACAATTACAATACAGGGAATTATAATACAGTAAGTGCATAGAACATGGAAGCTCTTGACAGGAAAAGGAATCTCCAGAGGACTTACAGTACAATGTAAATGGTATTTGGGGAGACTTGCAGAGGCAGGTGCTGTTCTGGTAGCCTGATGGTAGAGTGTTTCCTTTACAGGCGGTGAACAGGCAGATCTCTTTGGAGCAGCACCTGCAGTCCCTGCGTGAGAATGACCACATGCTCCAAGTGGTGCAGGACTCCCTGGAAGAGCTAGATAAGCAGCTGACCACATACCTGACTGACAGAGTAGATGCTGTCCGTATGCCACAGGAAGCTCAGGTATCTCAACAATGCCTTTCAAGCTTGCATGAATCATTTCCCCTGTTTTGTTCAAGTAGTTTCACCTGCAGATCACATCAGTAGAACAAGGGTAGGAGAATAGTGTCTATTGATAACTGATATAGGCCTACGTACCTGTACCAATGGAAATGGTCATTAGAATCCATTTAGTGTTCCAAAGACAGTCCTTTGAGGACTGCCATTTTCGTTCATTGGGTAACCAATAAATATAAAAGCCTTTTCCATGATTGAAGTGCATGTAGTCTTAAGACTCGCTAGTTTTATTGAACCTATCCAGACCTGTCCGGTCTCATTGAGGTTTAGAATTGGCTATTTCATAAACTGGATATGCAGCCTCTGTCGATGAAGACCGTACTTTTCCCTTTTTTGCAATGGATTTTTTTTGGTCTCTGAAAATGGCCATATCTGCCTGTCCTGTGCAATAAAGATGCATAAGGATGGGATATGCGCTTGTTACTAGTGAAGTGTGAACTTGGCCAAACTCGTTTTTCTTCGGCTTAGAGCGAAATTTTAAAAGAAAAAAAAAATTTGAAAATTAAAAAAAAATTGTTAACACTTTAAAACTTAAAAGGTTTGGTCAAAATTGACCGTTGAAGAGAAATTCGATATTTTCGAACGAGCTTTGACGTTTGCCATAGTGGAATCTACCCGGATGTATGGGATTAGAGAGGTACCCATTGATTTTTATACTTCTCAAAACACGCTGAAATACCTGGGAAATAAGTTGAATATGCTAATTGTATTCAAATGATTTACATTGGCATATTACCCAGTTGTGTTCAAAGTCTATATATCTCCACATGTTGTACGGGGTAGTGTTTTGGAAGGTATGTAATTGAATGAGCACTCTGCTAAATTGGACTTCTCTCTTCCAAACCCCATATTTCAAGCCGTGGAGATCTGCCGAACTCCTTACAATTTTTTTTTTTAGAAGTGCCAGGAAAAGGGTAATTTTCTCCAGGTTTGCAAACTTGGGCAACATGTTTGCACATCCCTACTAATGTTAGCCCGAAACCAGACTGCTTTCTGCTGCCCTCTGCTGGCCCTAAAGTGGCAGAGCTTTGCAGCTTGCACAAGCCTCCTCAGAACATTAAAGTGTATCTGATGTTTACATTTAAACATGCTTTAGGTTTTACATTACTGGTGGATAACAGGCGGCCCCTCTCTCCTTGGGCCCTTTACTCCTTTCATTCTGTACCAGGAACATACTGGGGCAGAGCTGGGAATGAAAAGGAGAGAGTGAAAGGGCAGGAGGGGGGAGGGGAGGATGAGTGAGAAAGGGAGGAGTGAGGTGAGTGAGGACGGGGGGGGCGGGTAAGTTAGTGGGGGCAGGGGGAGATCAGCACAGAGAGAGATGTTTTACAAAGCGGATATGGGGCAATAGCAGGAGTTGTATGTCAATAGATTGTGCAGCTCTTTATAGCTGTACTGTACATCATGTTGCCCACCACTGTTTTAGATGCTTTTTATACAACTTCTTCTCTCTGTAGAAAATCCAAGCAGACATCGCTGCCCACGAAGTAACGTTGGAGGAACTGAAAAGAATTTCCCGACCATCGCTCCCGGGAACTCCTGAGTGCAAGTCCCCACGTAGTGTGTCTCAGGTGGATGCTCTGCAGGTAATACATTTTGTGTGTAATGCTTGCGAGAGGCAGATATGATCTAAAAAAAAAAATGCAATTCCATGTTGCTGAGCAAAAATAAATAAATCACTTTATAAACAATTTACCAATCTAATTGGTTTTCTTAAAGTTAAAAGCAAATATATAGCTCTTTAAAAAAATTAGGTGAATGACAAATTGCATTTTAGTGGCCTCCGAATGTGGCAGAGTTTGCCAATGAAATGTTTTCTGTACCCTCAGAAAAATGGTTTTGAAGCTTGCACTCCTATTACTTGCTGTACTGGAACAGGTTTAGTAGTGGGGCACCATATGATGTCTGTTTCTCTGGTAGATCCCGTCTGACGACTAGATTCAATTGTAAGAAGTCAGCGGCACCCGTAGAATTGAAGAACAAGTTTCTTTATTGAAGATACACATTCATCCTAGACTTTTCGGCCCCAGTTTGGACCCAAACACTTAGGATGAATATTCAATAAATATTATATAAATGCATATATTCAATAAACACATTTTTTTTTTCAATTCTACTGCTGCCCGCTGCCTTCCTACCATTGATTCTTTACCCTCAGCCCACCCTGACCTGATCAAAGAGCTAATGAGAAAAGGGGGTGAATAGCGTGACATCAGAAAGAACGGAAATCAAACTCCTCCCATGCCTCTCTGCTCACCACATTTAGAAATGCTTTAAAAATACTTCTAGGCAGGGCCGCCATCTTCGGGGGCATGGTCGGCAAACCCGGAAGATGGGGATCAACGCCCTGCACGACATCCTGCATCTCTCCCCACTTGACTTCCTCCCTTTCCCACCTCTTCAACAACATGACCCCAACCCTCCCCCATCCTCCTACAATGTATGTAATCTAAAGTTTAACGGCCCATCCTTAGACTTAAAATTAATCAATGGCAGTAAGATGTGTATTGTGGTAAATCTCAGTAATTGTGTCTTTTTTCTTAACAAAAAACAGACTATTTTAAGTGAAACGTCTTTGCCGGCACCTACTAAATTCTCATAGGTCAAAACTCCTTCGTGGAGACAAAAATGCGTAGCGGAAGTAAAGCGCGTGCACGATAGCGCGCCCCCGCTGGCTAATCTCACAGCGCTAAAAAACATTGCTGGAGACGAAAGAACTTACCAGGCGCGTTCACGAGCGCGCGTGCTAGCCCCTTAAATGATGCTCGTGCATGCGCAGAAGCGGTCTGCCCCATTTGCGCATGCGCAGAAGTAGGCGACGCCACTCGTGCATGCACAGAAGCGGCCGCTCCGCCTGCGCATTACAATGTGCAAATTACAAACAATATAATAACAAAAAGAGAGAATCAACCAAACCAAAAAAACTACCAGAGAGTCTTGATAAGGGGCATTTGGGAACTCCAAACGTCAAGGTGTCAGCCTACTATATTTATTCTATCAATTGGTAAGGAAGTATTTTGATATTTGGTTATAATTTGGTTGTTTTTTTACTTTTATTTTGATTATTTCTTTTTATTATATTGTTTGTAATTTGCACATTGTGTTTACAATACGGTGATCATGTGATGCTTTTACTGTGATCATATTATGTGTTGAACGTATATTTCTTTGGACATCGGTTTGGTGTCTTGTGAATTTAGCGCCATCCTTTAATATTTTAAAAGATGGAATGGAGACTAAATCGCTACATCCTTTCATTATTTCATTCACACAGAGGAAGCTCCGGGAGGTGTCCACCAAGTTCCAGCTTTTCCAGAAGCCCGCCAATTTTGAACAGCGAATGCTGGACTGTAAACGTGTGTTGGATGGAGTCAAAACAGAACTGAATGTGCTTGATGTCAAGGCGATTGATGCGGATGTCATCCAAACGCACATGGATGGCTGCATGGTACGTTCGTTCACCTGATGCATGAGGCAGTGCATCAGCCTTTTCACACGCTTTTAACCGCCCACCAGACACACAGTATTAAATGTATCAAGGTTAGTTGCTGAAGTGTCATTTGTTATGTGTTCTGGAGCTTTGGTATATGGGACAATAGAAAGATTCATTGCAGGAGGTTCTTGATGTTTAAATAATTATGGCATAGATCATTTCCTCCCTATTTTACGTCATTAAAACGAGCACGAGTTGGCATTGGCTGCCTCCGAAACATATAAAAAGACGCAGGCATTCAATAAATGTGACACACTTACTAGTAGAAATAATTTGGAATAATTGGCCGCGTTATGCTGCACTACTAAAGTTTGGAAACAATCGTTACACAGTCCTCCATGCGGGTAGTCCTTGTCAAAGAATGACTATATGCTCGGTGGAAGCAAATGTTTTGTGGTGTCAATTCCTTAATTTGCTTGGAGGGAGGTAATGTGATGGGGCATCCGTTTTATGTCATAAATGCCTAAATATAAGTGCTTTTTTATTTATTTATATATATATATATATCCATACATCATCTTCCTATTGGTGTCCGTATTTGATCCAAGCATTTGTATGATCACTTGCCAGAAAGACACTACTGTAGACACTATGCAATATTTGTTTTATTAACTTGAGAAACCTGCTCTCATCTGGATGTAACTTGGAATATTGCAAAAAGTCTGTGTTATTTTACAGATCATTTCAGCTCCAAAGGACTGGTTAAAGTTGACTATGCAGCAATCTTTTAACAATCCCCACTGTTCTACTGTCTACTTCAACTACTCGTACTCGCACTGTTTCTTCCTGACCTATTAATCCAGATGTTTTATTTATCCTCCAGAAACTGTACAAGACCCTGAGTGAAGTAAAGTTAGAAGTAGAGACAGTTATAAAGACCGGACGACAGATTGTGCAGAAACAACAGACTGATAATCCTAAATCAATGGATGAACAACTAACGGCATTAAAGCTTCTTTATAACGATCTTGGTGCCCAGGTAAGGGATGATCTTTAATTTCCAATTGCTTTTCACCACATAGCGCCTTTCCCTTTTTAAAGCTGCTATAAATGTATAATGTCAGAGAATGTATAAGTATAAAGCGCTTTGAAATATAGCACATATATTCTTCCGCTTCAAACTTCAGCCCTTCAGTCGACACTCAGGGTTGCTCTTTGTTCTTGTGAAATCCTTAGCCAATTATATTGATCATAATCATCAGTTACTGTATCTGCACCATTCTTTCTTCCATTATGTATGTAACCTTGGATGACACCTTATTGATTAGATACTTACTGGGGTTGGCACCCCAACACCAAGCACCTACAGGAAGTGTGTGTTTGTTTGTTTGTGTGTATATATGCATACATACAGGCATACCCCACATTAACGTACCGGAGCATGTATGTAATGCGAAAATGTACTTAAAGTGCTGCACTACCTTTTTCCCACTTATCGATGCTTGTACTGTACTGCAATCGTCATATATGTGCATAACTGATGTAAATAACGCATTTGTAACAGGCTCTATAGTCTCCCGGCTTGCGCACAGCTTCGGTACAGGTAGGGAGCTGGTATTGCTGTTCAGGACTTGCTGACAGGCGCATGCGCGAGCTGCCGTTTGCCTGTTGAGCGAGATGTACTTACTCGCGAGTGTACTTAAAGTGAGTGTCCTTAAAGCGGGATATGCCTGTACATACAAATGACCAGGGAATGGGAGACAGCACTACAGGTAGATTAAAAAAAATGGTATTTAATCCATATGCAAATGTATCCTATACATTTGACAGCCGTGGGTTTACTGGCTATGCATCTTAACCCAGGCTGTGCTCAAAAGCTGTGAAATGCAGCAAGCATAAGCTTATAGGGGACCATGTTATATGGTTTTGAAGCAAAAGGTGGCACTGTGTGCTCATTTGCATGTCATTTCCCAGAATCCTTTGCTGCAGTGGAAGCACTGTGTGCTAGGTGATAATGGTGAAAGGCAGGGTTGCAGACCTATCTAAGGCTGCGCTTATAGTGCCGGCGACGCGACGTCGACCAAAAAAACAAATGTATTGCCGCCATCGCGTGCGCTTATAGTAAGCGCGACGGGAGCGACGCGAAATTTGGAAGCCGGTCAAATTTGATTTTTCAGAGGCTGTCGCCACATGTGACAACCTCTGAACCAATCAATGACCTGGTCGCCTGCGACGTCGCCGCAAAGCGAATTACAATATATATATATATATATGCGCTAAAGACACTTTAATTGACCATAGGCCATTTCACAAATGTTAGTAGGATAAAAAAAAACTATAGAACCTTATATAGCAATGATGAGTATTATTATTTTTTTTTTTTTTTACATTTTCATTAATAACACAATTTTTTGGGCTGGCACATTTCTGATTTAGTAAGCTAATTCTAAATGACCACTTGTTGCTGTCTCAGCCACACAGGAAATGCTTAGCTACCCAACAATAACAGAGAGGACACGTTTCAGATTTAATGGAGTTCATTGTTCATCACCTGTGGCTTCACAGTGTGCCCAGGCTTTCTAATGATATCTGGAGCCATGCCTTTCTCTGGCATATACAATGGCTCTAAATGGATGATTGACACGGTCTGTCTCAAACTAACACCTGGGAGCAGTTTTGTTTTCAAGTATGCATTCATAGTCACTTCAAGGGTTCTCTTTGGATTGTGGGTTAGAAAGATGAAGATTCTTTGAAGCATTAATACATTTTAAATTTCATTAGCACTAATCAGAGACTGGATTCTACACTCATACTTTTATAGATATATGAATGTCATTTCGTTTTTATTGTGCTTGCCTGTCCTAATGACATCTCTCTTTTTTTGTTGTTGCAGGTAACAGAAGGGAAGCAAGACCTGGAACGAGCTATCCTTTTGGCTGGAAAACTGAAGAAAGAGTCTGGCTTGTTGTCCGAGTGGCTCACTTCCACAGAAGCGGAACTCGTCCAGAAATCCACCGCTGATAACCTGTGTGCAGATCTGGATGTAGAAATTGTCTGGGCCAAAGTAAGGTGCATGTGTGTGTGTATATATAGATGTATATATAGATGTGTATATATTTGTGTGTGTCAGTGTCACGGTCTTGGAGCTAAAAAAAACTGGTGTGTTTTGCGCCTGTCGGCAAAAAATATATATATATATAGCTTACCCAACAGCATTAGAATAAAAATACGTCCATTTTTTTCATTAAGAAATAAAAAAAAGTAAGTATCCATTTATAAATCTCAGATTTCCTAAAACTTCAGAACAATGCAGTGTACTTTGAGCTAGTGTGTGTGTGTGTGTGTGTGTGTGTGTGTGCACTTATTGTATTAACAAGCATCTTGAAATGTTCTTTTAGGAAAATGTGGCCTTAATGTATTTATGTATATCTTTATTTGTATAGCGCCATCCGTGTACATAACAGCACTTATAGACGCAACAAACTAGCGAGACACGATGGAAATAAGCACATCAATCATAAAAGTAAACATTATAGGAGAAGGAGTCCACACCCAAAGAGCTTCGAGTCTGAGTGATCTAGCATGAGGTTGTCGGCTATTTGCACAGCAGCTACGTCTCAATTATTGTCGCAGAGTCTCACATTTTTGTTAATAATAAGTGGCCCCGTGGGTCTGTGTGCCAAGGCACATACATTTTATTCTGCAGCACTGCACTTCTGCTCTAAACTGCATCATATGTTACATACGGTAGTAATCACATTTTGTATATATTGTGCAGATTTGTACTCAAGGACGTTTACTCCATGTCAGACCTGGAGAATATTTTCCCACAGAAGGGGGAAACACTGGCAGAGACTTTGATGCTCTCATTACAATAATGATCTCATTTTGGCAGCCCTAAATCTGAAGCGGGATACATAGACCCGCGGACTTCACACTCTTGCGACATTACTTTTCCAATGAAATGCCTTTATTATTTTTGAAGTGAAACTTCTGTGCTTGCACCTACCATATGAAAAATTTTCCTTTGAGTAAATCGCCTTGTTGGAGACGGAAGTGCAGTCCCGGAAGTGGCGTCACTGCTGGCAGAAGAGGCCGTTTTGGCACCTGGCGCGCATGCAGAGGCCTCCCACGCTCGGTGCGGAGGACTTCCATGCTTGGCGCGCATGCGAAGGAGCTGTTCCTGACGTCACAGCGCACCTGCTCAGTAGGGGATGCGTCCGGGCGCTCCTGCACAGTAGACGTCGCGGGGGGCGCCTGCACAGTAGCCGCCGGTGCCGCAAAACTGCACCACAGGTGCGCACACACACACAGAGGTACAGACACACACAGAGACAGATGTGCACAGGTGCGCACACACAGACAAACTCACACAGACACAGAGAGACACACAGAGACACACACACACAGAGACACACATACACAGAGACACACACACACACAGGCACACACACAGAGAGAGACACACACACACACACTGAGACACACACACACAAAGAGACACACACACACACACACAGAGACACACACACACACACACAGGAGGACACACACACAGGGGGGGACACACAGGGACACACACACACAGGGGGACACACACACAGGGAAACACACAGAGACGTGCGCACAGAGACACGCACACACGGACACAGCCGCACTGTTACGCCGGTGCTGCCCGCAGACCAGACCCGTCCCCTGAGCTGAAGGGGGAAGTGGTAATACACGCACCCGCAGCAAAGGGAGCGTGTCCGGAGTGTGGTATAAAGTGTTGCCAGGCCAGGTGTAGTAAGGTAGACAATACTTGCCGGTACCGGTTGTAGAGATAGAGTGAAGAATGCCTTGCCGAGGTCAAGGAGTGGAGAGCGGAGATAGGTCGTAGTCCAAGCCGTGTTCAAGGGGTTACCAGAGTGAGCGTTGTCCAAGGGGTGCCGAGATCGAGAGCCAGAGGGGGTAGTCGTACAAGCCGCGTCAGAACCTGTGAAAACACTGAGAGAATCCAGAAGTACTTCCATACAGAGACTATGTCGAGCAAAGACTGAGAGCAGAGAGGAGCTAGATAAAGCAGGAAGGTCCAATTAGGAACGGAGGCGGGACAGGAAGAGCTACAGGGAGACACTGCAGATTGGTGCAGGCATAACAGGCCACGGAGGCCGGTAAGGCAGGGTTGTTTTGTGTGTCCAGGGACTCCCTGAGGGGAGAGAGTGCTCTGTGTGAGGAGCGAGGAGAATGCCGATTCCTGACACGCACACACACGGACACAGAGACGCATGGACACGGACACAGAGAAGCACAGAGACGCACAGACACGGACACAGAGACGCACAGACACGGACACAGAGACGCATGGACACAGACGCACGGACACAGAGACGCACAGAGACGCACGGACACAGAGACGCACAGATACGGACACAGAGACGCACGGACACAGAGACGCACGGACACAGACGCATGGACACGGACACAGAGACGCACGGACACGGACACAGAGATGCACAGAGACGCACGGACACAGAGACGCACAGACACGGACACAGACGCACGGACACGGACACAGAGACGCACGGACACGGACACAGAGACGCACGGACACAGAGACGCATGGACACGGACACAGAGACGCACGGACACGGACACAGAGACGCACGGACACGGACACGGAGACGCACGGACACGGAGACGCACGGACACGGAGACGCACGGACACAGAGACGTACGGACACAGAGACGCACGGAGACGCACAGACACGGACACAGAGACGCACAAACACGGACACAGAGACGCACGGACACAGAGACGCAAGGACACAGAGACGCACGGACACAGAGACGCAAGGACACGGACACAGAGACGCACGGACACGGACACAGAGACGCACAGACACGGACACAGAGACGCACAGACACGGACACAGAGACGCACAGACACGGACACAGAGACGCAAGGACACGGACACAGAGACGCACGGACACAGAGACGCATGGACACGGACACAGAGACGCACGGACACGGACACAGAGACGCACGGACACGGACACAGAGACGCACGGACACAGAGACGCATGGACACGGACACAGAGACGCACGGACACAGAGATGCACGGACACAGTCACAGAGACGCACGGACACAGAGACGCACGGACACGGACACAGAGACGCACGGACACAGAGACGCACGGACACGGACACAGAGACGCACGGACACGGACACAGAGACGCACGGACACGGACACAGAGACGCACGGACACGGACACAGAGACGCACGGACACAGAGACGCACGGGCACAGAGACGCACAGAGACGCACAGACACGGACACAGAGACGCACAGACACGGACACAGAGACGCACAGACACGGACACAGAGACGCACAGACACGGACACAGAGACGCAAGGACACGGACACAGAGACGCACGGACACAGAGACGCAAGGACACGGACACAGAGACGCACGGACACGGACACAGAGACGCACAGACACGGACACAGAGACGCACGGACACGGACACAGAGACGCACGGACACAGAGACGCATGGACACGGACACAGAGACGCACGGACACAGAGATGCACGGACACAGTCACAGAGACGCACGGACACAGAGACGCACGGACACGGACACAGAGACGCACGGACACAGAGACGCACGGACACGGACACAGAGACGCACGGACACGGACACGGAGACGCACGGACACGGAGACGCACGGACACGGAGACGCACGGACACAGAGACGTACGGACACAGAGACGCACGGAGACGCACAGACACGGACACAGAGACGCACAAACACGGACACAGAGACGCACGGACACAGAGACGCAAGGACACAGAGACGCACGGACACAGAGACGCAAGGACACGGACACAGAGACGCACGGACACGGACACAGAGACGCACAGACACGGACACAGAGACGCACAGACACGGACACAGAGACGCACAGACACGGACACAGAGACGCAAGGACACGGACACAGAGACGCACGGACACAGAGACGCATGGACACGGACACAGAGACGCACGGACACGGACACAGAGACGCACGGACACGGACACAGAGACGCACGGACACAGAGATGCACGGACACAGTCACAGAGACGCACGGACACAGAGACGCACGGACACGGACACAGAGACGCACGGACACAGAGACGCACGGACACGGACACAGAGACGCACGGACACGGACACAGAGACGCACGGACACGGACACAGAGACGCACGGACACGGACACAGAGACGCACGGACACAGAGACGCACGGACACAGAGACGCACGGGCACAGAGACGCACAGAGACGCACAGACACGGACACAGAGACGCACAGACACGGACACAGAGACGCACAGACACGGACACAGAGACGCACAGACACGGACACAGAGACGCAAGGACACGGACACAGAGACGCACGGACACAGAGACGCAAGGACACGGACACAGAGACGCACGGACACGGACACAGAGACGCACAGACACGGACACAGAGACGCACGGACACGGACACAGAGACGCACGGACACAGAGACGCATGGACACGGACACAGAGACGCACGGACACAGAGATGCACGGACACAGTCACAGAGACGCACGGACACAGAGACGCACGGACACGGACACAGAGACGCACGGACACAGAGACGCACGGACACGGACACAGAGACGCACGGACACGGACACAGAGACGCACGGACACGGACACAGAGACGCACGGACACGGACACAGAGACGCACGGACACGGACACAGAGACGCACGGACACAGAGACGCACGGACACAGAGACGCACGGGCACAGAGACGCACAGAGACGCACAGACACGGACACAGAGACGCACAGACACGGACACAGAGACGCACAGACACGGACACAGAGACGCACAGAGACGCACAGACACAGAGACGCACAGAGACGCACGGACACAGAGACGCACAGATACGGACACAGAGACGCACGGACACAGAGACGCACGGACACGGACACAGAGACGCACGGACACGGACACAGAGACGCACGGACACGGACACAGAGACGCACGGACACAGAGACGCAAGGACACGGACACAGACGCACAGAGACGCACGGACACAGAGACGCACAGATACGGACACAGAGACGCACGGACACAGAGACGCACGGACACGGACACAGACGCACGGACACGGACACAGAGACGCACGGACACGGACACAGAGACGCACGGACACAGAGACGCAAGGACACGGACACAGAGACGCACGGACACGGACACAGAGACGCACAGACACGGACACAGACGCACGGACACGGACACAGAGACGCACGGACACGGACACAGAGACGCACGGACACAGAGACGCAAGGACACGGACACAGAGACGCACGGACACAGAGACGCATGGACACGGACACAGACGCACGGACACGGAGACGCACGGACACGGACACAGAGACGCACGGACACGGACACGGAGACGCACGGACACGGAGACGCACGGACACGGAGACGCACGGACACGGACACAGACGCACGGACACGGAGACGCACGGACACGGACACAGAGACGCACGGACACGGACACGGAGACGCACGGACACGGAGACGCACGGACACGGAGACGCACGGACACGGAGACGCACGGACACGGAGACGCACGGACACAGAGACGTACGGACACAGAGACGCACAAACACGGACACAGAGACGCACGGACACAGAGACGCACAGACACGGACACAGAGACGCACAGACACGGACACAGAGACGCACAGACACGGACACAGAGACGCACAGAGACGCACAGACACGGACACAGAGACGCACAGACACGGACACAGAGACGCACAGACACGGACACAGAGACGCACGGACACGGACACAGAGACGCACAGACACGGACACAGAGACGCACAGACACGGACACAGAGACGCACAGAGACGGACACAGACGCACGGACACGGACACAGAGACGCACGGACACGGACACAGAGACGCACAGACACGGACACGGACACAGAGACGCACGGACACAGAGACGCACGGACACAGAGACGCACGGACACAGAGACGCAAGGACACGGACACAGAGACGCACGGACACAGAGACGCATGGACACGGAGACGCACGGACACGGACACAGAGACGCACGGACACGGACACGGAGACGCACGGAGACGCACGGACACGGAGACGCACGGACACGGAGACGCACGGACACAGAGACGTACGGACACAGAGACGCACGGACACAGAGACGCACGGACACGGACACAGAGACGCACAGACACAGAGACGCACGGACACGGACACAGAGACGCACAGAGACGCATGGACACAGAGACGCACAGAGACGCACGGACACAGAGACGCACAGAGACGCACGGACACAGACGCACAGATACGGACACAGAGACGCACGGACACAGAGACGCACGGACACAGAGACGCACGGACACAGAGACGCACGGACACGGACACAGAGACGCACAGACACAGAGACGCACGGACACGGACACAGAGACGCACAGAGACGCATGGACACAGAGACGCACAGAGACGCACGGACACAGAGACGCACAGTTACGGACACAGAGACGCACGGACACAGAGACGCACGGACACAGAGACGCACGGACACAGAGACGCACGGACACGGACACAGAGACGCACGGACACGGACACAGAGACGCACAGACACGGACACAGACGCACGGACACAGAGACGCACGGACACGGACACAGAGACGCACGGACACAGAGACGCAAGGACACGGACACAGACGCACGGACACGGAGACGCACGGACACGGAGACGCACGGACACGGACACGGAGACGCACGGACACGGACACAGAGACGCACGGACACGGACACAGAGACGCATGGACACGGACACAGACGCACGGACACGGAGACGCACGGACACGGACACAGAGACGCACGGACACGGACACGGAGACGCACGGACACGGAGACGCACGGACACGGAGACGCACGGACACGGAGACGCACGGACACGGAGACGCACGGACACAGAGACGTACGGACACAGAGACGCACAGACACAGAGACGCACGGACACGGACACAGAGACGCACAGAGACGCACGGACACAGAGACGCACAGAGACGCACAGATACGGACACAGAGACGCACGGACACAGAGACGTACGGACACGGACACAGAGACGCACAGACACAGAGACGCACGGACACAGAGACGCACAGAGACGCACGGACACAGAGACGCAAGGACACGGACACAGAGACGCACGGACACAGAGACGCACAGACACGGACACAGACGCACGGACACGGACACAGAGACGCACGGACACGGACACAGAGACGCACGGACACAGAGACGCAAGGACACGGACACAGAGACGCACGGACACAGAGACGCATGGACACGGACACAGACGCACGGACACGGAGACGCACGGACACGGACACAGAGACGCACGGACACGGACACGGAGACGCACGGACACAGAGACGCACGGACACGGAGACGCACGGACACAGAGACGCACAGACACGGACACAGAGACGCACAAACACGGACACAGAGACGCACGGACACAGAGACGCACGGACACAGAGACCCACGGACACAGAGATGCACGGACACAGTCACAGAGACGCACAGACACGGACACAGAGACGCACAGACACGGACACAGAGATGCACGGACACAGTCACAGAGACGCACAGACACGGACACAGAGACGCACGGACACGGGCACAGAGACGCACAGAGACGCACAGACACGGACACAGAGACGCACAGACACGGACACAGAGACGCACAGACACGGACACAGAGACGCACGGACACGGACACAGAGACGCACAGACACGGACACAGAGACGCACAGACACGGACACAGAGACGCACAGAGACGGACACAGACGCACGGACACGGACACAGAGACGCACAGACACAGAGACGCACAGACACAGAGACGCACAGACACGGACACAGAGACGCACAGACACGGACACAGAGACGCACGGACACGGACACAGAGACGCACAGAGACGGACACAGAGACGCACAGACACGGACACAGAGACGCACAGAGACGCACAGACACGGACACAGAGACGCACAGACACGGACACAGAGACGCACAGACACGGACACAGAGACGCACAGACACGGACACAGAGACGCACAGACACGGACACAGAGACGCACAGACACGGACACAGAGACGCACGGACACGGACACAGAGACGCACAGACACGGACACAGAGACGCATGGACACAGACGCACGGACACAGAGACGCACAGACACGGACACAGAGACGCATGGACACAGACGCACGGACACAGAGACGCACAGACACGGACACAGAGACGCACAGAGACGCACGGACACAGAGACGCACAGAGACGCACGGACACAGAGACGCACAGATACGGACACAGAGACGCACGGACACAGAGACGCACGGACACGGACACAGAGACGCACGGACACGGACACAGAGACGCACGGACACGGACACAGAGACGCACGGACACGGACACAGAGACGCACGGACACGGACACAGAGATGCACAGAGACGCACGGACACAGACGCATGGACACGGACACAGAGACGCACAGACACGGACACAGAGACGCACGGACACGGACACAGAGACGCACGGACACAGAGACGCAAGGACACGGACACAGAGACGCACGGACACAGAGACGCATGGACACGGACACAGACGCACGGACACGGAGACGCACGGACACGGACACAGAGACGCACGGACACGGACACAGAGATGCACAGAGACGCACGGACACAGACGCATGGACACGGACACAGACACAGACACAGAGACGCACAGACACGGACACAGAGACGCACGGACACGGACACAGAGATGCACAGAGACGCACGGACACAGACGCATGGACACGGACACAGAGACGCACAGACACGGACACAGAGACACACGGACACAGAGACGCACGGACACGGACACAGAGACGCATGGACACGGACACAGACGCACGGAGACGCACGGACACGGACACAGAGACGCACGGACACGGACACGGAGACGCACGGACACGGAGACGCACGGACACGGAGACGCACGGACACAGAGACGCACGGACACAGAGACGCACGGACACAGAGACGCACAGACACGGACACAGAGACGCACAGACACGGACACAGAGACGCAAGGACACGGACACAGAGACGCACAGACACAGAGACGCACAGACACGGACACAGAGACGCACAAACACAGAGACGCACAGACACAGAGACGCACAGACACGGACACAGAGACGCACAAACACAGAGACGCACGGACACAGAGACGCAAGGACACGGACACAGAGACGCACAGACACAGAGACGCACAGACACGGACACAGAGACGCACGGACACAGAGACGCACGGACACAGAGACGCACGGACACAGAGACGCACGGACACAGAGACGCACAGACACGGACACAGAGACGCACGGACACGGACATAGAGACGCACAGACACGGACACAGAGACGCAAGGACACGGACACAGAGACGCACGGACACAGAGACGCAAGGACACAGAGACGCACGGACACGGACACAGACGCACGGACACGGAGACGCATGGACACGGACACAGAGACGCACGGACACGGACATAGAGACGCACGGACACAGAGACGCATGGACACGGACACAGAGACGCACGGACACGGACACAGAGACGCACGGACACGGAGACGCACGGACACGGAGACGCACGGACACAGAGACGCACAAACACGGACACAGAGACGCACGGACACAGAGACGCACGGACACAGAGACGCACAGACACGGACACAGAGACGCACAAACACGGACACAGAGACGCACGGACACGGACACAGAGACGCACGGACACAGAGACGCACGGACACAGAGACGCACGGACACAGAGACGCACGGACACAGAGACGCACGGACACAGAGACGCACGGACACAGAGACGCAAGGACACAGAGACGCATGGACACAGAGACGCAAGGACACGGACACAGAGACGCACGGGCACGGACACGCACGGACACGGACACAGAGACGCACGGACACAGAGACGCATGGACACGGACACAGAGACGCACGGACACGGACACAGAGACGCACGGACACGGACACAGAGACGCACGGACACGGACACAGAGACGCACGGACACGGACACAGAGACGCACGGACACGGACACAGAGACGCACGGACACGGACACAGACGCACGGACACGGACACAGAGACGCACGGACACGGAGACAGAGACGCACGGACACGGACACAGAGACGCACGGACACAGAGACGCAAGGACACGGACACAGAGACGCACGGACACGGAGACAGAGACGCAAGGACACGGACACAGAGACGCACGGACACAGAGACGCATGGACACGGACACAGACGCACGGACACGGAGACGCACGGACACGGACACAGAGACGCACGGACACGGACACGGAGACGCACGGACACGGAGACGCACGGACACGGAGACGCACGGACACAGAGACGCACAGACACGGACACAGAGACGCACAAACACGGACACAGAGACGCACGGACACAGAGACGCACGGACACAGAGATGCACGGACACAGTCACAGAGACGCACAGACACGGACACAGAGACGCACAGACACGGACACAGAGATGCACGGACACAGTCACAGAGACGCACAGACACGGACACAGAGACGCACGGACACGGGCACAGAGACGCACAGAGACGCACAGACACGGACACAGAGACGCACAGACACGGACACAGAGACGCACAGACACGGACACAGAGACGCACGGACACGGACACAGAGACGCACAGACACGGACACAGAGACGCACAGACACGGACACAGAGACGCACAGACACGGACACAGAGACGCACAGAGACGGACACAGACGCACGGACACGGACACAGAGACGCACAGACACAGAGACGCACAGACACAGAGACGCACAGACACGGACACAGAGACGCATGGACACGGACACAGAGACGCACGGACACGGACACAGAGACGCACGGACACGGACACGGAGACGCACGGACACGGAGACGCACGGACACGGAGACGCACGGACACAGAGACGTACGGACACAGAGACGCACGGAGACGCACAGACACGGACACAGAGACGCACAAACACGGACACAGAGACGCACGGACACAGAGACGCAAGGACACAGAGACGCACGGACACAGAGACGCAAGGACACGGACACAGAGACGCACGGACACGGACACAGAGACGCACAGACACGGACACAGAGACGCACAGACACGGACACAGAGACGCACAGACACGGACACAGAGACGCAAGGACACGGACACAGAGACGCACGGACACAGAGACGCATGGACACGGACACAGAGACGCACGGACACGGACACAGAGACGCACGGACACGGACACAGAGACGCACGGACACAGAGACGCATGGACACGGACACAGAGACGCACGGACACAGAGATGCACGGACACAGTCACAGAGACGCACGGACACAGAGACGCACGGACACGGACACAGAGACGCACGGACACAGAGACGCACGGACACGGACACAGAGACGCACGGACACGGACACAGAGACGCACGGACACGGACACAGAGACGCACGGACACGGACACAGAGACGCACGGACACAGAGACGCACGGACACAGAGACGCACGGGCACAGAGACGCACAGAGACGCACAGACACGGACACAGAGACGCACAGACACGGACACAGAGACGCACAGACACGGACACAGAGACGCACAGACACGGACACAGAGACGCAAGGACACGGACACAGAGACGCACGGACACAGAGACGCAAGGACACGGACACAGAGACGCACGGACACGGACACAGAGACGCACAGACACGGACACAGAGACGCACGGACACGGACACAGAGACGCACGGACACAGAGACGCATGCACACGGACACAGAGACGCACGGACACAGAGATGCACGGACACAGTCACAGAGACGCACGGACACAGAGACGCACGGACACGGACACAGAGACGCACGGACACAGAGACGCACGGACACGGACACAGAGACGCACGGACACGGACACGGAGACGCACGGACACGGAGACGCACGGACACGGAGACGCACGGACACAGAGACGTACGGACACAGAGACGCACGGAGACGCACAGACACGGACACAGAGACGCACAAACACGGACACAGAGACGCACGGACACAGAGACGCAAGGACACAGAGACGCACGGACACAGAGACGCAAGGACACGGACACAGAGACGCACAGACACGGACACAGAGACGCACAGACACGGACACAGAGACGCACGGACACAGAGACGCAAGGACACGGACACAGAGACGCACGGACACAGAGACGCATGGACACGGACACAGAGACGCACGGACACGGACACAGAGACGCACGGACACGGACACAGAGACGCACGGACACAGAGACGCATGGACACGGACACAGAGACGCACGGACACAGAGATGCACGGACACAGTCACAGAGACGCACGGACACAGAGACGCACGGACACGGACACAGAGACGCACGGACACAGAGACGCACGGACACGGACACAGAGACGCACGGACACGGACACAGAGACGCACGGACACGGACACAGAGACGCACGGACACGGACACAGAGACGCACGGACACAGAGACGCACGGACACAGAGACGCACGGGCACAGAGACGCACAGAGACGCACAGACACGGACACAGAGACGCACAGACACGGACACAGAGACGCACAGACACGGACACAGAGACGCACAGACACGGACACAGAGACGCAAGGACACGGACACAGAGACGCATGGACACAGAGACGCAAGGACACGGACACAGAGACGCACGGACACGGACACAGAGACGCACAGACACGGACACAGAGACGCACGGACACGGACACAGAGACGCACGGACACAGAGACGCATGGACACGGACACAGAGACGCACGGACACAGAGATGCACGGACACAGTCACAGAGACGCACGGACACAGAGACGCACGGACACGGACACAGAGACGCACGGACACAGAGACGCACGGACACGGACACAGAGACGCACGGACACGGACACAGAGACGCACGGACACGGACACAGAGACGCACGGACACGGACACAGAGACGCACGGACACGGACACAGAGACGCACGGACACAGAGACGCACGGACACAGAGACGCACGGGCACAGAGACGCACAGAGACGCACAAACACGGACACAGAGACGCACGGACACAGAGACGCAAGGACACGGACACAGAGACGCACGGACACGGACACAGAGACGCATAGACACGGACACAGACGCACGGACACGGACACAGAGACGCACGGACACGGACACAGAGACGCACGGACACAGAGACGCAAGGACACGGACACAGAGACGCACGGACACAGAGACGCATGGACACGGACACAGACGCACGGACACGGAGACGCACGGACACGGACACAGAGACGCACGGACACGGACACGGAGACGCACGGACACGGAGACGCACGGACACGGAGACGCACGGACACGGAGACGCACGGACACAGAGACGTACGGACACAGAGACGCACAAACACGGACACAGAGACGCACGGACACGGACACAGAGACGCACAGACACGGACACAGAGACGCACAGACACGGACACAGAGACGCACAGAGACGCACAGACACGGACACAGAGACGCACAGACACGGACACAGAGACGCACAGACACGGACACAGAGACGCACGGACACGGACACAGAGACGCACAGACACGGACACAGAGACGCACAGACACGGACACAGAGACGCACAGAGACGGACACAGACGCACGGACACGGACACAGAGACGCACGGACACGGACACAGAGACGCACAGACACGGACACGGACACAGAGACGCACGGACACAGAGACGCACGGACACAGAGACGCACGGACACAGAGACGCAAGGACACGGACACAGAGACGCACGGACACAGAGACGCATGGACACGGAGACGCACGGACACGGACACAGAGACGCACGGACACGGAGACGCACGGAGACGCACGGACACGGAGACGCACGGACACGGAGACGCACGGACACAGAGACGTACGGACACAGAGACGCACAGACACAGAGACGCACGGACACAGAGACGCACAGAGACGCACGGACACAGAGACGCACAGAGACGCACGGACACAGACGCACAGATACGGACACAGAGACGCACGGACACAGAGACGCACGGACACAGAGACGCACGGACACGGACACAGAGACGCACAGACACAGAGACGCACGGACACGGACACAGAGACGCACAGAGACGCATGGACACAGAGACGCACAGAGACGCACGGACACAGAGACGCACAGATACGGACACAGAGACGCACGGACACAGAGACGCACGGACACAGAGACGCACGGACACGGACACAGAGACGCACGGACACGGACACAGAGACGCACAGACACGGACACAGACGCACGGACACAGAGACGCACGGACACGGACACAGAGACGCACGGACACAGAGACGCAAGGACACGGACACAGACGCACGGACACGGAGACGCACGGACATGGAGACGCACGGACACGGACACGGAGACGCACGGACACGGACACAGAGACGCACGGACACGGACACAGAGACGCATGGACACGGACACAGACGCACGGACACGGAGACGCACGGACACGGACACAGAGACGCACGGACACGGACACGGAGACGCACGGACACGGAGACGCACGGACACGGAGACGCACGGACACGGAGACGCACGGACACGGAGACGCACGGACACGGAGACGCACGGACACAGAGACGTACGGACACAGAGACGCACAGACACAGAGACGCACGGACACGGACACAGAGACGCACAGAGACGCACGGACACAGAGACGCACAGAGACGCACAGATACGGACACAGAGACGCACGGACACAGAGACGTACGGACACGGACACAGAGACGCACAGACACAGAGACGCACGGACACAGAGACGCACAGAGACGCACGGACACAGAGACGCAAGGACACGGACACAGAGACGCACGGACACAGAGACGCACAGACACGGACACAGACGCACGGACACGGACACAGAGACGCACGGACACGGACACAGAGACGCACAGACACAGAGACGCAAGGACACGGACACAGAGACGCACGGACACAGACGCATGGACACGGACACAGACGCACGGACACGGAGACGCACGGACACGGACACAGAGACGCACGGACACGGACACGGAGACGCACGGACACGGAGACGCACGGACACGGAGACGCACGGACACAGAGACGCACAGACACGGACACAGAGACGCACAAACACGGACACAGAGACGCACGGACACAGAGACGCACGGACACAGAGACCCACGGACACAGAGATGCACGGACACAGTCACAGAGACGCACAGACACGGACACAGAGACGCACAGACACGGACACAGAGATGCACGGACACAGTCACAGAGACGCACAGACACGGACACAGAGACGCACGGACACGGGCACAGAGACGCACAGAGACGCACAGACACGGACACAGAGACGCACAGACACGGACACAGAGACGCACAGACACGGACACAGAGACGCACGGACACGGACACTGAGACGCACAGACACGGACACAGAGACGCACAGACACGGACACAGAGACGCACAGAGACGGACACAGACGCACGGACACGGACACAGAGACGCACAGACACAGAGACGCACAGACACAGAGACGCACAGACACGGACACAGAGACGCACAGACACGGACACAGAGACGCACGGACACGGACACAGAGACGCACAGAGACGGACACAGAGACGCACAGACACGGACACAGAGACGCACAGAGACGCACAGACACGGACACAGAGACGCACAGACACGGACACAGAGACGCACAGAGACGCACAGACACGGACACAGAGACGCACAGACACGGACACAGAGACGCACAGACACGGACACAGAGACGCACAGACACGGACACAGAGACGCACGGACACGGACACAGAGACGCACAGACACGGACACAGAGACGCATGGACACAGACGCACGGACACAGAGACGCACAGACACGGACACAGAGACGCATGGACACAGACGCACGGACACAGAGACGCACAGACACGGACACAGAGACGCACAGAGACGCACGGACACAGAGACGCACAGAGACGCACGGACACAGAGACGCACAGATACGGACACAGAGACGCACGGACACAGAGACGCACGGACACGGACACAGAGACGCACGGACACGGACACAGAGACGCACGGACACGGACACAGAGACGCACGGACACGGACACAGAGACGCACGGACACGGACACAGAGATGCACAGAGACGCACGGACACAGACGCATGGACACGGACACAGAGACGCACAGACACGGACACAGAGACGCACGGACACGGACACAGAGACGCACGGACACAGAGACGCAAGGACACGGACACAGAGACGCACGGACACAGAGACGCATGGACACGGACACAGAGACGCACAGACACGGACACAGAGACGCACAGACACGGACACAGAGACGCACAGACACGGACACAGAGACGCACAGACACGGACACAGAGACGCACAGAGACGCACAGACACGGACACAGAGACGCACAGACACGGACACAGAGACGCACAGACACGGACACAGAGACGCACGGACACGGACACAGAGACGCACAGACACGGACACAGAGACGCACAGACACGGACACAGAGACGCACAGAGACGGACACAGACGCACGGACACGGACACAGAGACGCACGGACACGGACACAGAGACGCACAGACACGGACACGGACACAGAGACGCACGGACACAGAGACGCACGGACACAGAGACGCACGGACACAGAGACGCAAGGACACGGACACAGAGACGCACGGACACAGAGACGCATGGACACGGAGACGCACGGACACGGACACAGAGACGCACGGACACGGAGACGCACGGAGACGCACGGACACGGAGACGCACGGACACGGAGACGCACGGACACAGAGACGTACGGACACAGAGACGCACAGACACAGAGACGCACGGACACGGACACAGAGACGCACAGAGACGCACGGACACAGAGACGCACAGAGACGCACGGACACAGACGCACAGATACGGACACAGAGACGCACGGACACAGAGACGCACGGACACAGAGACGCACGGACACGGACACAGAGACGCACAGACACAGAGACGCACGGACACGGACACAGAGACGCACAGAGACGCATGGACACAGAGACGCACAGAGACGCACGGACACAGAGACGCACAGATACGGACACAGAGACGCACGGACACAGAGACGCACGGACACAGAGACGCACGGACACGGACACAGAGACGCACGGACACGGACACAGAGACGCACAGACACGGACACAGACGCACGGACACAGAGACGCACGGACACGGACACAGAGACGCACGGACACAGAGACGCAAGGACACGGACACAGACGCACGGACACGGAGACGCACGGACACGGAGACGCACGGACACGGACACGGAGACGCACGGACACGGACACAGAGACGCACGGACACGGACACAGAGACGCATGGACACGGACACAGACGCACGGACACGGAGACGCACGGACACGGACACAGAGACGCACGGACACGGACACGGAGACGCACGGACACGGAGACGCACGGACACGGAGACGCACGGACACGGAGACGCACGGACACGGAGACGCACGGACACAGAGACGTACGGACACAGAGACGCACAGACACAGAGACGCACGGACACGGACACAGAGACGCACAGAGACGCACGGACACAGACGCACAGAGACGCACAGATACGGACACAGAGACGCACGGACACAGAGACGTACGGACACGGACACAGAGACGCACAGACACAGAGACGCACGGACACAGAGACGCACGGACACAGAGACGCAAGGACACGGACACAGAGACGCACGGACACAGAGACGCACAGACACGGACACAGACGCACGGACACGGACACAGAGACGCACGGACACAGAGACGCACAGACACAGAGACGCAAGGACACGGACACAGAGACGCACGGACACAGAGACGCATGGACACGGACACAGACGCACGGACACGGAGACGCACGGACACGGACACAGAGACGCACGGACACGGACACGGAGACGCACGGACACGGAGACGCACGGACACGGAGACGCACGGACACAGAGACGCACAGACACGGACACAGAGACGCACAAACACGGACACAGAGACGCACGGACACAGAGACGCACGGACACAGAGACCCACGGACACAGAGATGCACGGACACAGTCACAGAGACGCACAGACACGGACACAGAGACGCACAGACACGGACACAGAGATGCACGGACACAGTCACAGAGACGCACAGACACGGACACAGAGACGCACGGACACGGGCACAGAGACGCACAGAGACGCACAGACACGGACACAGAGACGCACAGACACGGACACAGAGACGCACAGACACGGACACAGAGACGCACGGACACGGACACTGAGACGCACAGACACGGACACAGAGACGCACAGACACGGACACAGAGACGCACAGAGATGGACACAGACGCACGGACACGGACACAGAGACGCACAGACACAGAGACGCACAGACACGGACACAGAGACGCACAGACACGGACACAGAGACGCACGGACACGGACACAGAGACGCACAGAGACGGACACAGAGACGCACAGACACGGACACAGAGACGCACAGAGACGCACAGACACGGACACAGAGACGCACAGACACGGACACAGAGACGCACAGAGACGCACAGACACGGACACAGAGACGCACAGACACGGACACAGAGACGCACAGACACGGACACAGAGACGCACAGACACGGACACAGAGACGCACGGACACGGACACAGAGACGCACAGACACGGACACAGAGACGCATGGACACAGACGCACGGACACAGAGACGCACAGACACGGACACAGAGACGCATGGACACAGACGCACGGACACAGAGACGCACAGACACGGACACAGAGACGCACAGAGACGCACGGACACAGAGACGCACAGAGACGCACGGACACAGAGACGCACAGATACGGACACAGAGACGCACGGACACAGAGACGCACGGACACGGACACAGAGACGCACGGACACGGACACAGAGACGCACGGACACGGACACAGAGACGCACGGACACGGACACAGAGACGCACGGACACGGACACAGAGATGCACAGAGACGCACGGACACAGACGCATGGACACGGACACAGAGACGCACAGACACGGACACAGAGACGCACGGACACGGACACAGAGACGCACGGACACAGAGACGCAAGGACACGGACACAGAGACGCACGGACACAGAGACGCATGGACACGGACACAGACGCACGGACACGGAGACGCACGGACACGGACACAGAGACGCACGGACACGGACACAGAGATGCACAGAGACGCACGGACACAGACGCATGGACACGGACACAGACACAGACACAGAGACGCACAGACACGGACACAGAGACGCACGGACACGGACACAGAGATGCACAGAGACGCACGGACACAGACGCATGGACACGGACACAGAGACGCACAGACACGGACACAGAGACACACGGACACAGAGACGCACGGACACGGACACAGAGACGCATGGACACGGACACAGACGCACGGAGACGCACGGACACGGACACAGAGACGCACGGACACGGACACGGAGACGCACGGACACGGAGACGCACGGACACGGAGACGCACGGACACAGAGACGTACGGACACAGAGACGCACGGACACAGAGACGCACAGACACGGACACAGAGACGCACAGACACGGACACAGAGACGCAAGGACACGGACACAGAGACGCACAGACACAGAGACGCACAGACACGGACACAGAGACGCACAAACACAGAGACGCACAGACACAGAGACGCACAGACACGGACACAGAGACGCACAAACACAGAGACGCACGGACACAGAGACGCAAGGACACGGACACAGAGACGCACAGACACAGAGACGCACAGACACGGACACAGAGACGCACGGACACAGAGACGCACGGACACAGAGACGCAAGGACACGGACACAGAGACGCACGGACACAGAGACGCACAGACACGGACACAGAGACGCACGGACACGGACATAGAGACGCACAGAGACGGACACAGAGACGCACAGACACGGACACAGAGACGCAAGGACACGGACACAGAGACGCACGGACACAGAGACGCAAGGACACAGAGACGCACGGACACGGACACAGACGCACGGACACGGAGACGCATGGACACGGACACAGAGACGCACGGACACGGACACAGAGACGCACGGACACAGAGACGCATGGACACGGACACAGAGACGCACGGACACGGACACAGAGACGCACGGACACGGAGACGCACGGACACGGAGACGCACGGACACAGAGACGCACAAACACGGACACAGAGACGCACGGACACAGAGACGCACGGACACAGAGACGCACAGACACGGACACAGAGACGCACAAACACGGACACAGAGACGCACGGACACGGACACAGAGACGCACGGACACAGAGACGCACGGACACAGAGACGCACGGACACAGAGACGCACGGACACAGAGACGCACGGACACAGAGACGCACGGACACAGAGACGCAAGGACACAGAGACGCATGGACACAGAGACGCAAGGACACGGACACAGAGACGCACGGGCACGGACACGCACGGACACGGACACAGAGACGCACGGACACAGAGACGCACGGACACGGACACAGAGACGCACGGACACGGACACAGAGACGCACGGACACGGACACAGAGACGCACGGACACGGACACAGAGACGCACGGACACGGACACAGAGACGCACGGACACGGACACAGAGACGCACGGACACGGACACAGAGACGCACGGACACGGACACAGAGACGCACGGACACGGACACAGAGACGCACGGACACGGAGACAGAGACGCACGGACACGGACACAGAGACGCACGGACACAGAGACGCAAGGACACGGACACAGAGACGCACGGACACGGAGACAGAGACGCAAGGACACGGACACAGAGACGCAGGGACACAGAGACGCATGGACACGGACACAGACGCACGGACACGGAGACGCACGGACACGGACACAGAGACGCACGGACACGGAGACGCACGGACACGGAGACGCACGGACACGGAGACGCACGGACACAGAGACGCACAGACACGGACACAGAGACGCACAGACACGGACACAGAGACGCACAAACACGGACACAGAGACGCACGGACACAGAGACGCACGGACACAGAGATGCACGGACACAGTCACAGAGACGCACAGACACGGACACAGAGACGCACAGACACGGACACAGAGATGCACGGACACAGTCACAGAGACGCACAGACACGGACACAGAGACGCACGGACACGGGCACAGAGACGCACAGACACGGACACAGAGACGCACAGACACGGACACAGAGACGCACAGACACGGACACAGAGACGCACGGACACGGACACAGAGACGCACAGACACGGACACAGAGACGCACAGACACGGACACAGAGACGCACAGACACGGACACAGAGACGCACAGAGACGGACACAGACGCACGGACACGGACACAGAGACGCACAGACACAGAGACGCACAGACACAGAGACGCACAGACACGGACACAGAGACGCACGGACACGGACACAGAGACGCACAGAGACGGACACAGAGACGCACAGACACGGACACAGAGACGCACAGAGACGCACAGACACGGACACAGAGACGCACAGACACGGACACAGAGACGCACAGAGACGCACAGACACGGACACAGAGACGCACAGACACGGACACAGAGACGCACAGACACGGACACAGAGACGCACAGACACGGACACAGAGACGCACGGACACGGACACAGAGACGCACAGACACGGACACAGAGACGCATGGACACAGACGCACGGACACAGAGACGCACAGACACGGACACAGAGACGCATGGACACAGACGCACGGACACAGAGACGCACAGACACGGACACAGAGACGCACAGAGACGCACGGACACAGAGACGCACAGAGACGCACGGACACAGAGACGCACAGATACGGACACAGAGACGCACGGACACAGAGACGCACGGACACGGACACAGAGACGCACGGACACGGACACAGAGACGCACGGACACGGACACAGAGACGCACGGACACGGACACAGAGACGCACGGACACGGACACAGAGACGCACGGACACGGACACAGAGATGCACAGAGACGCACGGACACAGACGCATGGACACGGACACAGAGACGCACAGACACGGACACAGAGACGCACGGACACGGACACAGAGACGCACGGACACAGAGACGCAAGGACACGGACACAGAGACGCACGGACACAGAGACGCATGGACACGGACACAGACGCACGGACACGGAGACGCACGGACACGGACACAGAGACGCACGGACACGGACACAGAGATGCACAGAGACGCACGGACACAGACGCATGGACACGGACACAGACACAGACACAGAGACGCACAGACACGGACACAGAGACGCACGGACACGGACACAGAGATGCACAGAGACGCACGGACACAGACGCATGGACACGGACACAGAGACGCACAGACACGGACACAGAGACACACGGACACAGAGACGCACGGACACGGACACAGAGACGCATGGACACGGACACAGACGCACGGAGACGCACGGACACGGACACAGAGACGCACGGACACGGACACGGAGACGCACGGACACGGAGACGCACGGAGACGCACGGACACGGAGACGCACGGACACAGAGACGTACGGACACAGAGACGCACGGACACAGAGACGCACAGACACGGACACAGAGACGCACAGACACGGACACAGAGACGCAAGGACACGGACACAGAGACGCACAGACACAGAGACGCACAGACACGGACACAGAGACGCACAAACACAGAGACGCACAGACACAGAGACGCACAGACACGGACACAGAGACGCACAAACACAGAGACGCACGGACACAGAGACGCAAGGACACGGACACAGAGACGCACAGACACAGAGACGCACAGACACGGACACAGAGACGCACGGACACAGAGACGCACGGACACAGAGACGCACGGACACGGACACAGAGACGCACGGACACAGAGACGCACAGACACGGACACAGAGACGCACGGACACGGACATAGAGACGCACAGAGACGGACACAGAGACGCACAGACACGGACACAGAGACGCAAGGACACGGACACAGAGACGCACGGACACAGAGACGCAAGGACACAGAGACGCACGGACACGGACACAGACGCACGGACACGGAGACGCATGGACACGGACACAGAGACGCACGGACACGGACACAGAGACGCACGGACACAGAGACGCATGGACACGGACACAGAGACGCACGGACACGGACACAGAGACGCACGGACACGGAGACGCACGGACACGGAGACGCACGGACACAGAGACGCACAAACACGGACACAGAGACGCACGGACACAGAGACGCACGGACACAGAGACGCACAGACACGGACACAGAGACGCACAAACACGGACACAGAGACGCACGGACACGGACACAGAGACGCACGGACACAGAGACGCACGGACACAGAGACGCACGGACACAGAGACGCACGGACACAGAGACGCACGGACACAGAGACGCACGGACACAGAGACGCAAGGACACAGAGACGCATGGACACAGAGACGCAAGGACACGGACACAGAGACGCACGGGCACGGACACGCACGGACACGGACACAGAGACGCACGGACACAGAGACGCATGGACACGGACACAGAGACGCACGGACACGGACACAGAGACGCACGGACACGGACACAGAGACGCACGGACACAGAGACGCACGGACACGGACACAGAGACGCACGGACACGGACACAGAGACGCACGGACACGGACACAGAGACGCACGGACACGGACACAGAGACGCACGGACACGGAGACAGAGACGCACGGACACGGACACAGAGACGCACGGACACAGAGACGCAAGGACACGGACACAGAGACGCACGGACACAGAGACGCATGGACACGGACACAGAGACGCACGGACACGGACACAGAGACGCACGGACACGGACACGGACACAGAGACGCACGGACACGGACACAGAGACGCACGGACACGGACACAGACGCACGGACACGGACACAGAGACGCACGGACACAGAGACGCACGGACACGGACACAGAGACGCACGGACACAGAGACGCAAGGACACGGACACAGAGACGCACGGACACAGAGACGCATGGACACGGACACAGAGACGCACGGACACGGACACAGAGACGCACGGACACGGACACAGAGACGCACGGACACAGAAACGCACGGACACGGACACAGAGACGCACGGACACAGAGACGCACGGACACGGACACAGAGACGCACGGACACGGACACAGAGACGCACGGACACAGAGACGCACGGACACAGAGACGCACGGGCACGGACACAGAGACGCACGGACACAGTCACAGAGACACACGGACACAGAGACGCACAGACACGGACACAGAGACGCACAGACACGGACACAGAGACGCACAGACACACAGAGCCGCACAGAGACAGAGGCACATACACACATGGATACACACACGCACACAAGGAATTCACAGTTACTATACATATAGTAGTACAAATAGTTAATATGGGGGGGAGCTGCGCATGCACGTTCTAAGTGAAACTTCTTTGCGTTTTGGCACTAAAATTCTGTTTTTGATTTTAATTAAAAACATCATCATCACAAATACAATTTCTGTGACAAAACAGTGACAAAACACAAAGAAGTTTCACTTAAAATGCGAGTGTTCGGCACACACACTTTTTTACCCAGAGACCTCTGATCGCACTTATTTGGGTCAGATGACGTTCACATTGATACAGAATGCTTGTCTAACCATGGAGGCCAATTGTCTAAAATTTGTAGGGAATATAATCATGACAGAAAAGAGCCATTGAGGGGTTGTTCATTATTGTGATAGTGCCGATCGGGGCACTGTCACATGGATCTGTCATTGACTCGAAATTGGAGTTTCTGTGCAATACTGTCCAGATGTGTGAACATTAGACAGAGCAAAGGGATACCATCTCTAATTACCCTAATCTGATTTAGGACCATAGTTACGATTCATAGGGTTGCTTAGTGTCCAGTATTGAACCGAACTGTCCTGTATTTGGATACTCTGTCCAGTAAAAAGAGAGGAGGAAATAGCATGGAGTGGGAAGAGGCAAGAGGGTGTGTGTGTGTGTGTGTGTGTGTTGTGTGTGTGTGTGTGTGTGTGTGTGTGTGTGTGTGTGTGTGTGTGTGTGTCTTGAGCATGTTGCACCTTTCACCATTGTGTCCTGTATTTTTGGAGAAGCCACCATGCAACCCTAGTTATGAAGTGGTTCTCTACCATAAGACACCACTTGCAATCTTTAAACATTTGGACAGAGGAGCTGCAGTGTGTATCTGCAGTGAAAAACATGTATGGGACAGTTATCCTATGATTACACTACAGGGTTCAGAGTTCACTGACCAAAATGAAGAGCATAAAACAACTCTCTCTCTCTCTCTTATTGTTTTGGTAAAGTTTATTGCTGTTGCTATCCAAGTGCTAATTAACATCCCATAAAACCAAACTGTTAAGAAATGTGTCAAATATACTGTACTAATATACAGGACTGCCGGGGGGAGGGGAACGGGAGGACACATTTCCTGTGCCTGGTAGCAGAGGGGAGCCTGCCTGCTACTCACAGAAGTTGAGCTCATCCATCTGGAAGTCGGCTGAAGTTTCATTGATTAGCTGCCGAGCTCCGTCCTCTGCTGGGCTCACAAATAGTGCAGTACACAAGTGGGCCCTTCCATAGAGAGGACGGCTCCCCGGCCCCCTCTTTCTGCTCCCCGACCTGCACCACCCCTCCTCCCCTTGCTCATCAAACTGCCCATATCAAGGCTGTAGTTCGGGGGCCCTGGTGGAGCTAGCCTGCAGCCCCTGCTCTGATATACTGTGATGTGGAAGTAGGCCCCACCTTAGTATTGATTGGCTATTGTGCATTATGTAAGACCCATGTAAATAAGAACTCCCGTCACATTGACACTTCTATATCCTGATCTCAAATAGTAACAAAGAAAGCGAGAGGGAAGAGAAGGCACATCGCCAGCGGCTGCACCGGCAGTAATTGGGTAGTGACTTCTTCCTGAATTATCAGGACGCGCGGCCTAAACAAATGGTGCCTGACTCACTAAACGACCTAATTATAACTCACCGGTGGCCTAGCTGCACCAGGGACGCCAATGACTCCTGGATAATGAATCTTTAATCACCTCATAGCAAGTTGCATGCTGAACACGCTCAGATGATGGATATTAACAGAAGGCGCTTGTTTGCTGTGTTTCTCTAAGCTTTAGAGGGGAGGCATTTTGGCCTAGTCCCAGTACTACACTAGGTTTGTCGACTCATTTCTCATTTTTATGAATGGCAAAATGCCCTACGTATGAACAATGTCGTTATTTAAAGGGCGTTTTCATAGATGAACTTGAATGTATATCCTATTTCTATATTGTACGTGATATAAATCTATATTTCCACAGTTTGGACCGCGACCCAAGTGCGATCACGGCCCATCGCGTAGGGAATTTCCCAGAAGGATTAACGCAGCGGGGGTCCCCTGCTTCTGAATGGGACTCCCGTAGCGCTAATCCTACCGGGCCGCCACCAGTCTGTAAGAGCTGCGCCGAGAGATCAGAGAGAAGCGGCCCCTCTCTCTGTGTGTGTCTGCCTGCACAGCTCTTACAGCAAATCGCATTATTGTTATTATTTTTACATTGGATTGCAGGATGCCGGTATCTCCTGCAAGTTTAAATATCTCGCGTCAAGACTCACTTGACTGGGACATTTAAACAGCCCCAGATACTGGCACCCCATGCTGAGGCTTCTACCTCGGGAAGCAGGGGGTCCCCGGGCTTGAAATTAATGCGTTCTGCTCCGGAGACCCCCTGCTTCATTACCCTGGTGGCTAACCACTAAGGTAATGAAGAGGTTAAACCTGCTATGGTCATTAAGGGTTTAACCCCTCCCGCTACCCCCCTGGAGGCTTAACCTATTATGTGTGACTAATGATGGATTCATAATTACTAAACAAAGACCACAATTAACAGTTGAGGACTGACAAACCCTCTCTTCACCAGAGGACACGAGATAAAGATTGTAAAAACTCAACAATGCTTTATATATTCTACTCGCCACACAAAAAAATCTACTCGACACCTAGTACCAAACGTGTGCTGCTTGGGCCAATATTTACTCGCCCGGGGGTTAAATCCACTCGCCCGGGGCGAGCAAATGTATAGGTTTGTCGAACACTGTATATATATATATATATATATATATATATATATATATATATATATATATGTGTGTATCTGTATATATATATTACAGTGTTAAAGCCGCAATTCTGTTTTCATTTATTTATTATTATTTTTTTACAGTTATAGGTTTGAAGCAGGAGATTTACGAAGCTGAACCGTCTTAATTTCAGCTCTGGGGACCCTCTTTTTCCAGTGTTTCTTACCTCTGTAGCGGTGCCAATATCTATACAGTCGGGGAACTATGTGTCTAACAAAATGGCGGCTTTAACTTTCCCACATCATGCAGACCAATAAGAAGCCGTGGCGTCATCTGTTGCAGCTTCCTGTTTCCCAGCATGACCGGGACATTTAAATTGCACAGGGATACTGGCACCCTCGATGAGCAGGGGGTCCCCGGAGCTGAAATTAACGCGGTTCAAAGACCCGGAGACCCCCTGCTTCAAACCAATAAAAAATGTTTTGTTTTTTAAAGTGTCACCATGTTTTGCTGCTTAATTAGGTATATTTCTCTTATTAAAACATGACATTCCACTGTCCTTAGTTCACTTTAATCTTAGGAGGTATTGCCCTTTCAATGCAACTTTAATATTTTGCTAGCTAAGACTGCTCTTAGCATGTGAGACAGTTTAAAAAAAAAAAAAAAAATATATATATATATATAACTTTGTTTTGCAAGCACTTTCTGCAGAAATATAAAAGCTGGGGTAGAGGCTCAGTGTGTATGGGCCTCACTTGCTCGGGTGTGTTATTGTTTTGTCCAAAGCTTTGCAGGATTTAAATGAACCACTTCAGTTCCCAGGGACTCTGCATCCTATTACACAACAGCGTATCAATGGCCTGCCCTGTACTGAAGGTGTTAAGCAGCTTTCTGGGACAGAGTGCAAAGAGTTTGGGAGCGTGCTGTGAATAATCTGGCCTGTTACTTTTGCAGAACGTGTTGAAGGAGCTGGAGAAGAGGAAGAGCGATCTGAACAGCGTGACGGAGAGCAGCGCTGCGCTGCAGTGCCTGGTGGACGGCAGCGAGGGACTCCTGGAAGAGAAGCTGTGTGTCCTGAACGCCGGCTGGAGTAGAGTCCGCACCTGGACAGAAGACTGGTGCAACACACTCTTGGTGAGGAAACGCACACACATGCTCACACCTCTGTGCACTGGGGGAAATGACTAGTTTTAAAGTCACATTGACTCTGTTCGTGGTTAAAATTTACACTTTCGACCAATTATACAGCGAATGGGCTGCGCCGTCAGGTAAATGTTCTGAATCTGCTTTAAAAAGAAAAGCCGAGAAACAAGACATTGTCTGTGGGCGAGGCTTCTTTCTCTTTCTATCCACTCTAGACACCGGTCAGACAATGTAGCCAGTTTACTTGATGCAGGTTTGTGTAAATTGCAGACATTCGAAGTACAGGAACCGGACGGAGAAGAGGTACTGTAGATGTTGTGGCATAGGCTACATTGTAACATTACTTACAAAGCATTGAGAAAGGTGGTCTGCTTAGCTATAAGGTCCACAATTCTGAGTTGGCCACCTGCAAGTCATAATCTTCAATGAACCTTTTCTCTTTCAGAGGGGCCTGCAATTCACTTTTGATGAACAAACTTATAAGTTCTGTGCTCATACCTTCCACAGAGAGCACCATTGTCTGTCTCCCGCACCCATTGGTTTAAGCTCAGAACTTTCAGCTGATCAGAGCAGCTGGCTACTGGTGACATAATACCGGCACTTATAACTAAAATAGCTCTGATCTTTTATTTATTTTTGTCAAATGGGTTTCTATTACAACTTCTAGTATATGTGTGTGTATGTGTATGTATGCATGTGTGTGTATATACACACACAAAGCAATATATAATATAAAAGTGATGTATTAAAATGCATCCACAAAGTTTTCGCTTGCTTGTCAGGACCTATATCCTGCAGTGATGGAGGAACTAATGTGCACCTATTTTCAGTTGTCAAATGTTGGAGAGTATGTTATGTTGTCTCAATACGTCACAGAGTTTAAGAGGAAAAACAATATTTACCAAAAATAAAGCAAAGGTTCAGTTTTGTACAGGAGGCAAATAAGCAAAACTTTGTAAGTGTAAGGAAACCAATTACACTGATAAGTTGTTTAACGTTTGTTTTTATTGGGACTGCCCTTTAAAAACATCAATCACGTAGCACTACACTATTAAATAGATCACTTCTATTAGATCAATTTGGTGCTCCGGTAACTCTGAAAATGAGTGTTCCTCGTTAGCCGGTCACTTGAATGCGTTTGGCAAATGCGCCTGTCTGTGTTTTGTTAGAATCACCAGAGCCAGATGGAGATTTTCGATGAAAATGTCGCTCACATAAGCACGTGGCTTTACCAAGCAGAAGCTCTGCTGGATGAGATCGAGAAAAAGCCGGCGAGCAAAAAGGAAGAGACTGTGACGGTAAAGAAAGTTTTGCTATACACAGCACACCGACACCGGTCTGGTACTTTTTGAATGAATTTACCTGAAGCAAAGCTTTTATAATCATCTTTTTATATCTACAATGAACAGTGCTCTCTCTGCATATAGTATGCTAGAACCAGGGAATTGTTTGACTCTTTGAGAAAGTGAAACGCGTGGGAGGATATTATTTTTTTTGTAGCCTTTTTTGTATTCCTATATGTCCTGAATAGGTTTTTTAATTTTTCTAATTGATTGAGTTTCAGTGACAATTGTTGCTAACTGTGACCACATGCCTTCGATTTTTTTCATTGTTTTTGTAATGTTTTTATTTGTGTATTTAACATATTCAAGTATAGTTCTTCTATTTGTTAAAAACATGCAATGAAAGTGAAAAGTATAAAAGTACTAAAACAAATTATCATCCACTTTATCAATTTGTGACCAAAATAAAACCCCACCCAAGATGAGAAATAGATACATTTCTAAATTATAAGTTATAAATAAGTTTAAAAAACAGAGAATAATCTGAAATACAATAAGGTGCGCTCTAGACTCCTGTATTGTTGACACATATGTGCATTGTTGTTGATTAGTTTGAATACCTTTATTTGATTTCAGCGCCTGCGGTCGGAGCTGGATGATGTTGGCATCCGGGTAGACAATGTTCGTGAGCAGGCCATTATCCTGATGAACAGCCGGGGTACTTCCTGCCGCCAACTCGTGGAACCAAAACTGGCTGAACTCAACCGCAACTTCGAAAAAGTGTCACAGCACATTAAGGCTGCCAAAGTGAGTGCCAGATTAAGGCGAAGAGGACACTCTTATGTGTTCAGCTCTCTGAGGCAGCGATTCTTTTAATATCTGATGCTCTTATCCCTGGGCTCTGAATGTAGTTCCTTGTGTATTGTATTGTCTCTATCATTCGAAAGTAATAATATATATATATATATATATATATATATATATATATATGTAAATACAACTGTATGCTCCTCTGCATGTCTTAGGCAGGTCTGCAACCCCGCCTTTCCCCATTATCACCCAGCACACAGCACTTCCACTGCAGCAAGGGATTCTGGGAAATGACATGCAAATGAGCACACAGTGCCACTTTTTGCTTCAAAAACCATTTTTAACATGGTTCCCTATAGGCTTAAGCTTGCTGCATGGTCACAGCTTTGAGCACAGCCAGGGTTAAGGTGCATACCCAGAAAACCACCCACAGACAGCTGTTTCGACCTTAATGGGTCTCATCAGTGTGGGGTTGATTAACTGGGTATGCAAAGAAGCTAAAGGATGGGCCAACCATAATACTGAGTTAAGATATGGTGAGTAAAAAAAAAGTGACAAAAACCCTCCACAGCAAAGCAAATATGCAAATGTAAATACAACTGTATGCTCATCTGCATGTCTTAGGCAGGTCTGCAACCCTGCCTTTCCCCATTATCACCCTGCACACAGCACTTCCACTGCAGCAAGGGATTCTGGGAAATGACATGCAAATGAGCACACAGTGACACTTTTTGCTTCAAAAACCATTTTTAACATGGTTCCCTATAGGCTTAAGCTTGCTGCATGGTCACAGCTTTGAGCACAGCCAGGGTTAAGGTGCATACCCAGAAAACCACCCACAGACAGCTGTTTCGACCTTAATGGGTCTCATCATATATATATATATATATATATATATATATATATATATATATATATATATATATATATATATATAAAAAATAATATAATTTCTATAATATATATATATATATATATATACACACACACACACACACACACACACACACACACACACACACACACACACATATATAAACACACACATACATACACACACACACACCAAAGTAATCCAAGTACAACACCAGGGCACAAAAGTTGTGATATTAGGTGATTATTGCCAGAGGGACCTTCTTCGGAGAACCAAAGTAGATTATAAGATAAAAAAAGTTATGTCTATAGTTTTAGAATTACAGCTTGGAGTCATTTCTTATTTTAATATTTTCCCACCCCCCTATTCTCTTCATGGAGAGATGAATGGCCAGTTGTTGTATACAGTACACTCAGTTTCTGTTTGAATGTGTTTTCTGTTTAGATGCTGGTGAGTCATGATCCTCAGACATATACCGTTGGTCCAGCAGAGGAATTTGTTAAGACTGAGCCTCCTGCTGCAGACTTGGAGAAGTTTGAAGCTGAACTATTTAGTGTCCAGAATGTGGTGGAGAGGCATTTACAATCAACAAGTGAAGATGAAAAGGTGGGTAGCACAAATACAGTAATCTTTTAGAAGAGCGAGAAGAAGAGAGGTTGACTGGTTGAAATGCTACATTCACGTGTGATAACCTTCATTGTTAAAGGTGCAATCCAACGTAGCTGGCCAATTGAACAATCAAATTGGCTTTCCTAAACAAATATAACCGTGCTAATAGCAACCATTGTCTGCTTTTATTTTTTGGGGACATGAATTGCAATTGCTTTTCTTACAGTCCTCTGAGTGGGGAAGTTTTTGTCAATAAAGTGTTTTCTTTAGCCTTAGAACACCCATTCCCTTGTCAGGGATCCAACAAAGGTAAGGGGATGGGGGAGGGGAGAAGTGCCCCTGGCTGTGTACACCCTTACTGATCACACAGTGACAGCAGTCAAAAAGAAGCAGCCAGAGGAAATCAAACCCCTCCCAAGTTAGAGCTCACCATGTTTAGATAATAACTTACTGAACTTAAAGTGATTTGTTACCGGCGCTAACCACACCCAATCTGTGATAAAATAGTGCACAAAATTAAAATTCAAAATAAAATGTGTCAAGGTGATCACTGATCAAATTCTCAACCTTCCAGGAATGTGTACAGATTCCTTTCAATAGTAGCTTGTCCGGGATGGGAAGGGAGCGAAGATAGCAGGGATACACCATGAAAAATAAAAAATAAATGCATACAATAGTGTAATAAATTCTTTTCAATCTGGATAAAACATGTATGTCTTGGCTCTATAGCAATGCCTACTTACAGCAGGTCAAAAGGTAAAAAGCATTGATCTACACAGCAGGTAGAAAGGTGTCAGGATCTTCAGGAACAACAGCCCAGGTTTACAGCATAAGAAATCTGCACCTCAGCTCAGACGTCAGTAGATGTGAGTGGATCAGAGACATGCAAAAGAAAGGCAGACCATAGTGTCGATCGTGCATAAAATTTATATAAACAAACAACAAATTTTAGGAATTGTACTCACATTGTGTACATAATCATAGTTCACATAAGGCTTTACTTGAGGCAAATGGAGTGCTGGTTCAGTGTGGAGCAGCTCACCGGGGATCTTCTCCTTAGACTCACAACAGACCGGGTGGGAGATGGCGTCTGACGTCACATCCGCTGTTGGGGTGACGGCATCCGGTCTTGGAGGCAAACGGTGGGGGAACTCAGCAACTCTGAAGCCTTCAGTAGAAAGAGCAGCTGCAGCAATGAAAGTGGCTCTACGCGTTTCGTCGTACTAGACAACTTCCTCAGGAGCAGATTCATTGCTCCTGAGGAAGTTGTCTAGTACGACGAAACGCGTAGAGCCACTTTCATTGCTGCAGCTGCTCTTTCTACTGAAGGCTTCAGAGTTGCTGAGTTCCCCCACCGTTTGCCTCCAAGACCGGATGCCGTCACCCCAACAGCGGATGTGACGTCAGACGCCATCTCCCACCCGGTCTGTTGTGAGTCTAAGGAGAAGATCCCCGGTGAGCTGCTCCACACTGAACCAGCACTCCATTTGCCTCAAGTAAAGCCTTATGTGAACTATGATTATGTACACAATGTGAGTACAATTCCTAAAATTTGTTGTTTGTTTATATAAATTTTATGCACGATCGACACTATGGTCTGCCTTTCTTTTGCATGTCTCTGATCCACTCACATCTACTGACGTCTGAGCTGAGGTGCTGATTTCTTATGCTGTAAACCTGGGCTGTTGTTCCTGAAGATCCTGACACCTTTCTACCTGCTGTGTAGATCAATGCTTTTTACCTTTTGACCTGCTGTAAGTAGGCATTGCTATAGAGCCAAGACATACATGTTTTATCCAGATTGAAAAGAACTTATTACACTATTGTATGCATTTATTTTTTATTTTTCATGGTGTATCCCTGCTATCTTCGCTCCCTTCCCATCCCGGACAAGCTAGATAATAACTTACAAAATGATTAAAAAATGTGGTTAAAGGCATTCATTTAGCAGACATAACCCTTAAACATAACACTGCCATTAGTACACTTTAGTTCCTCATGTCCCTTGAATGGAAACACCCATATCATACTGTAGGTCAGGGGTGTGTAAACTGGGGGGCGGGAGATTTTTCTGGGGGGCGTGGGCGGTTGCAGAGGTCCCGTGCTCTTCCCCAAGACATTTCAATTAAATGCGGGGGGATCGCGTGAGACATCTATACTTACAAAGATTCAGACGCTCTGTGACGCATCGCCATGGCAACGTGGCGTCAAATGACGGTGCGGGGTCACGTGACATGGCGTCTGTTGCTGCGGGTCATGTGACGTCACATGACCCACAGCATCATTTGGCGCAGCTCTAGGGGAGGGGGGGCGCGAGCATCAAGGCAGGGAAGACGGGGGCGCAGCAGCAATAGTTTGCGCTCCCCTGCTGTAGGTCACACTGGGTACAGATGTCATGGACTATATGTAAGGGATACTGGACACCCAACAAGCTCCTATTGAACCCCCAAAATAACCACAACATATATATAAGCATATGAGTGTCACAGAGGAGTGTTACTGAGCATGGCAATATATATTTAAAATCAGAGACAGAACATAAAACACAGACAGAGCTCAGTTTTTAGCACATCCAGTGAAACTCATACACGGTACTGTGTTTTATGTTCTGTCTCTGATTTTAACTATATGTAAGGGGGCAGAAAATAGTATAGCAGAGAGCACACCCAACTGGTTAAAGCTGTGGTCCCGATACTGCAAAACCTGGCTCCATATCATCCAAGGATTGTAGTCCAGTAATGGTTTTTAAGTTCTCCATTTCCAATAAAAACACAGCACTATTGTAAGGCAGAATGCATTGTGTTTTGAGTTGGAATGCACTGGCTCATTCAGCACCTCATGATGACCTGTAGTTAGGTTAGAAATTCTGTATCCCACTCCACTTCACTTCACTTGAGAAAGACCACATTTTGATGGTTGAAACGTTGTGTATTTGATATAATAAATTCTTTGGAAATCCGTAGAGCCCTGAACCTTCCGTTTTTTTGCTTTTTTTTATAAACATACCAGTGTAAATGGCTCCTTCGAAATATTAAATCAATGACGGTCTTGCTTATTTCTGACTTGTGAAAAATGTGTGTTTTTCTTTTCTTAAAGCATATCAGCTACTTATGTTTATCTGTATGATAGATAAAGATATAGCCTTATTTATATAGCGCCATCCATGCACATGGCGCTTTATACTGTAGCAGTAACGTGACCTAACAGAAATAAGCGCTTCATATATATAAGTAGCCAGTGGGAAAAGGTGTCCCTTCCCCGCAGGTCTTACAATCTAAGTGAATCATGGCATCATAATTATTTGCACACAAAGAACAAAACAAGAAGAACAATTTACTTGTGGCTCTGGCAAATGTCAAATAGATATTATAGGCTAAAAACCCTCACACTTTTGTTTACCTTGGAAATGTTAAGGTTACAAATTATTTTAAAATACTTGTCCTATAGTTTTTTTTTATGGTGTCAATCAGTTTCAGTTAACCTATTAAACATGTCCTGCGTTCACTTCCATTCTAGGAGGCATCACAATCAGTGATAAATATTTCAGAATTTAGGGTGTTTATTGGGTTTGCAAATGTAGGCATCAAAGTTTAACTGTGAAAAGCAGGCGATGGTGAGAGGCTGATACCTATCTGTGTCCCTGCAAGCAATGCGTATATCTCTGATGAATCAGAAACCTGGGCTCTGCTTCCTGGTAATGTACAGGTTAATAAAGGCTTCAATCAGACTTAGAACTTTGCAACTAATATTGACAGATTTACTATAAATCATTCTTCCTGTTATTACACAGGTTATTAAGAATTTATATTAGCGTTAGGGACCCCTGAATTGTGGTCTGCCGTGAAGTTGGCTCAGGGGCTTACAACAATTTTGGCCAAAAATGGCAAACTAAAAGACCATTTTACTTAATAGATATTTATACATATATATTTAGGCACTGTACCGTGTATGAGTTTCACTAGATGTGCTAAAACTAAGCTTTGTCTGTGTTTTATGTTCTGTCTCTGGTTTTAAATATATATTGCCATGCTCAGTAGCACTCCTCTGTGACACTCATATGCTTATATATATGTTGTGGTTATTTTGGGGGTTCAATAGGAGCTTGTTAGGTGTCCAGTATATCTCTGCTTGCTGGTACCAGCCATCAATTTGCTGCGATTTGTGCTCTGAATCCGGGTGTGCACTGTGCAAAGGAAACAGCACTCCTTAAATAACATTTATTGATAGAATGTTGTACCGGTGCAAGAAACACGTCCGTTTGCCATCATGACGGATGAAATATAAAAATGACAACAATTTTCTAGCACTCGGGTGGAGACCAAAAATCGATAGAAAATACAAAGTCATATAAAAATAGATCATTTTATTAATGGAAAAATATATGACAAGATAGTGCTATGCGAAATACAAAAAAGCACGATCTCAAAAAACAGAACAATAAATCAGGAGTAGAGTAGACAGCAATCTAAACATCTGCATCTGGGGAGAGGTCTGGCGCCAGGGTCTCCCTTCTAATGCTCTGAATCCTGGTAGATTTGGGTATCTAGACCGTGGATCCTACATAGGGGCAGACATGTCTCTGAGGTGTAACACAAATCCTGTGTGTTTATATATTCAAGGCGTTACAATATGAGGGGAAAAAAAGATAAATGGAATAACGCCAAGCAGATGTAACTGTAACTGTTTTGCATTGATAGATTGACGAGGAGAAGGCTCACATTGAAGAAGTCCTACAGAGAGGGGAGCATCTGCTCCAGCAACCAATGGAGGACAACAAGAGAGAGAAGCTCCGCTTAGAACTCCTGCTCTTACAGACCAGATACAATAATGTGAAGGTCAGGACAATACCACACCAGGAAAGATATTGCATGATTTACATGATTACAGCATCAGTGCTCTCTTTCCTTCTCTATCTAAAGAACTTGAACAATGTGAACCCTCATACTGTACAGTATGTGTAGGGCTACTTGGAATAGCTGATCAGGGACTCAGTACATTGTTCCTTTTTGGTAGGATTAACTGCACTTTCAATATTTTCAGTAACAATTGATTGCATCACCTATGTTTTGCCATATTAAACTATAATGCATGTAAAGCAGCAGTCCGCGCTGACCGCTGTTTTTTTTATATCTTATATTTTTTAAGAGATCTTTTCTTGTGAAAAGCATTTTTTATTTTGAATCCAACGCTTTGTTCAGGAGATATCATTTATAATGAATAGGGAAGTGGTCATTATGAAGCTTTCTTCAGCGCTCATTGCAGTCTAAAGGTTACCACAAACTGGGGGCGACATGCGAATATTATTTGAGTTAAACTCTTATAGGCTTCTGGGGGGGTTTGTGGTTTTCTCGCTCCTGAGCTATTTCTTGAGGTCACCAGTACAATGCAGCTCTGTACTGCAAATTGAGCATTGTTATCCTTCTGGCTGTGAAACTTTCAAGCCGTTTTACGGTGAGTACATTTTCCATTGAAGCAGTGTTGTGCTTGTGCCACCCACTCGCTCAGTACTGGTGTGTTTCACAGGAACTAAGATCAGTTCGGAGGAGGCAGCATGTGAAGCACTCCCCAGTGTTCAGTCGGTGTGAGCAGGAAGAAGACCGCTTCTTTAATTGGATGAATGAGACAGAAAACCGCCTGTCTGGACTCCACGATGAGGAGGATGATAAGAAACTTCAGGTGACATGGGGAGAGATGGCTGTATTTGATTTATTTTTTTACCATGAAGGGCAAGAGTTTACGCAGGCAGTAAGAAAACACTGTTTTTATGGCTTACATTTTGGATGTGGAGGAACCAAGTCTCTCTCACCACTCACTCCCATTCGGTCTCATCACCTCCCTCCCACCTGGTCTCACCACTCTTCCCCCCCCGCCCACTCAGTCTTACGCCACTCCCTCCACTCGGTCTCACACCACTCCCCCCATTCGATCTCACTTCATCACGTCACTCCCTCCCCCCCCCCACTCGGTGCCGTGCCACCTCGCTCCTGCTTTGGTTTGCGCCACCTTACCCCCCCCCCCCCGTTCAGTTACACACCACCTTCCCCACCCTCACTGGGTCCTGCGCCACCTCACCCCCATCCTGCTTGGTCTTGCGTCACCTCCCTCTTGCTCGGTCTCGCGCTACCTCCCGCTTGGTCTGTTCCCTGACTTCCTCCATCATTTCCATTTCTCTTCTTTGCTTTTATCCCCCACTTAATTGACTCCCCTTTCTCTATGTCCCCCATCCCCTTGCTTGTTCCACTCTTTTTCCACTGCTTTTTCTTTCCTTCTTCCTTCTCCAACCTAAAAGAAATGGAATAGTTGCGCCGAAAGTCCTACTGTAAAGGTCGTAGCTTCAGTCCTTCATACAAAAAGTCCCGCTGCCCGAGTGTTTCAGAGGTGATTCACCAACCTCTGTATTGTTGTAGAAAGAGGAAAAGGGGGGGGGGGGGGATCCTCAGGCGCGTCGTTCTGCTTGTAGCTCCAGGGCATATGTGAAGGTAGAAAAGATAGGGGACCACAATGAGGAAATTTCAACATAGATAGGTGCCTTTAATCTTTGGGAGGATATGTATAAATGGGAAAAAGGAGACACACTCACATTAAATATCTGGTCTTGATCAGATGACTGATCCTCTGGTGTAGATGGGGGGGAGGGAGGCGGAGAGGGGGGGGGAAGACTCCTCTGATGATACCTCAAACAGGGAAAAGGAAAAAGAAGGGGAAAATAGTGTGATACCTTTTATTAATATAAAATAAATAGAGATTAAAAACTCACAAGCGGCCAAACAATATTGGCATAGAGAGGAGATATGTTCAGGCTTTACAGAGCGTCCCTCTAGGAGATGGGTAGTCTTGTGTGGCCTGGATTCCAGCTGGTAAGGTCTTTGGATGGTGCGTGGTGTTCAGCAGATAACAGGGAAAGTTCCCACGAGCCAGTGCACAGGCTGGGTCCTCCTCTGTCTGCTTCTCTCCTTACACACTTCCTTCACGGCTCCCGTTCCGTTGCGCATGCGCCCCAGGCGAGATGTGTACCAAGCTGGAAAAACTTCACTTCCTCACTACGGTGGCCTGTGGTGACCAAAAACCGTCAGACGCGTTTCGCCTTAGCTTCCTCAGTGACGTAAGTGCATCCGGGGTAGCAGCTGTCTTATATATCTTGCGGACTTGAAATCAATTAAAAACTTGTTTTTCTCTTCCAAATTGGCCTGATTGTCATTCTTTCATTACAACCTTGCATTTCTTATGTTATTAAACCTGAGTGAGTTCTGTGTTGTCATTAGTGTTTCACAGGACACATAATAATGGTGATTACATGGATACTTAACATTTAACATTTCAATGTTCTCTTTGTTCCCATTGGCAAACTAAAAGCCTATCATATGGAATAAAATATATTCTACAAAGTATCTATAGAGATAATTAGCGTGTTATGAACCTGCAGCTTTTAATGCAGATGTTGCTGCAAGCTGGTAGCTCTGTTGTGCAGCTCCCACTCCTCTCTGATCTTCCATCTTTCATTTTTCCCCTTCACCGTCGCCACTGTTTTTCTCACTTGATGAGGAACAAGTGGGACTTGCATAAAGGATAGATAAACGATGGATAGAGAGCAGACTATCATGTCATTGCTTCTAACTTAATTGGAGAGGCTTGGCTTAAGATATATGGGCATTTTGCATTTAGTTGTTGATTTTTACTGAAATACTGTAAATCATTGGAAAGTTAAAAGAATAAAAACGTTATCCTTATTCCAGTCTGACTGCTCATCTTCACAGGAGCTGCTTCAAGAGTTGGAAGAGCACAGAGAGGACTTCATCACTCTGCAGAAGAAGAGTGGTCCATCCCAGGATGACCCTGTTGGGGAAGTTGATGGTGGCAAAGTTAAGCAGCGCTGGGAAGAAATTGAGAAGCAGTTTGCTATTTACCTGGGATCTCAACACAATAGTCCAGTACGTTTCCCCAATGAGTTATTAGGGCACATCTCTAATTTTTTCTGTTTTTTATAAAAGCTTACAGCATATGCCATACCGGATTGAGCCAAACATTTTTTTTAACTTTAAAGGAGCAATCCACCCTAACCAACCTCCATTTTATTTATAGGATTGGAACAGGGCCTTCAGACCTGAACCCCTTTATTTTCATCTCTGGGGACCCACAAGCTCCCAAGATATGTACAGTACTAGTGAATTTATCAGTGTTGCATCCGGGTTTTTAATGGGGATTTAAATGGCTAGCTATAGGAAGCCACAGCTGATGATGTTGCAGCTTCCTATTGGCCCGAGATTTTGCAGTCATTTTATTTATCCCGAGGGATCATTAAACCTAGTAACTTCACTGGTAAGCATCCCACTGTAAAAAAAACACATGGAGGCAACAATAAAAATGAAAAGGAACTTGCTCCTTTAAATGCCCAGCTGTAGAATGTTGGGAAATAATCTGATGTAGATTTATAGAAATAAATAATGGTCTAGTGACAATTGTATTCCTGATAAATATGTGTGCGTCCAGCAGACCTAAACAAAGAGCCTCGCTTCATCTTCAAAGTAATCCATGGCCTCTGGGTGTTTATTACATTTCGTATAAGGAGTATTAATGTGGGTTCTGAGTATACTTCTATGTTTTTCTTGCTGTGTGGTCTGTCTATGACTTATGTGAGTTGTGATTGTGATGAGTTAAGCAAACAAAGGAAGATGCCATCTCTACCATGTATGTATGTATGTATGTATGTATGTATGTATGTATGTAAATCTTTGTTTATATAGGGCCATCCAGGAACATAGCGCGTCACAGCAGTAATACACGTGACATAATAATATAACACATAATGGGAATAGGAGTAACATTGGGAAAAGGAGTTCCTGCCCCAGAGAGCTTACAATCAAGTGGGGAGAACTTCGAGACAGTAGGGGGATGTTATTGTAAGTCCGTCTGCAAGGGGTCAAGGTCGATGCATATGAGATGTATAGTATCAGCCAGGGATAAGGGTTAGGGATAAATGTACCGAAAACCAACTAAAGACCCAGACATATTTCTCTCCAGGATTTTGAAGAACAGCACCTGGATGTGAGCAGCTACACCACGGAATTCGCTCCCTCACTCCTTCCCTCAGACTACCTCGTGGAGATAAACAAAGTGCTGCTCTCCATAGCAGACGCTGAACTATTGCTGAATGCACCAGATCTGAACAGTGGGGAGTATGGGAATTTCCCTATGCAGGAGGATTCACTGAAGGTAAAAGAATCGGACAAATTGCTCACAGAATGTCAGGGTTTACATGTAAATATTGATGTTTGATTGGAACTTTTACCTGCAGAAAATAAAGTTACAACTTTCACTTTTGAAAGTGAAATAAGCCCAGGGAGAAAAACTGTGTCAAACACTGTGATTTTTGTCATCTTCCTTTATGGAAAAACTCACACAATCCAAATGCAAAAAATCCTAGAAATATGGCGCTGCACTCATTTTTATGTGTAATGCAAAATGTTATACATTATTTTTTTTTTGCAACGATGTAGAGGTACGCAGGTTCAAAATATGGAGTTCGCCAACTTCCAAGTTTATTCGGAAATTCCGAGTTGAACTTTGGAACAAATTTTCTTATCCAAGGGAAATGAGACCATAGGTGAACATAGAGACAAGCTCTGCGTCTGTGCTCAGAAATATACTTCTTTCTAAGGTGTTATAATAACCAGTAGATAATCATAATGTCCAATCCACATAATAACAGGTATAGAAACAGATGAGGGCTTGCTTGTGAGGGTAGTCACATAATGCTCCAATTAGGGGGAGGAGGAACACAATGCATAATACTCCTGGATTGATCCCAAAGTGCAAAATGAATGTACCATGTAATCCCAATGAGAAACTGAATGAATAATCACTCCCCTGGGGCTAGACAAACACCCACAAAGTACTAGAGAATAACCAATAAAAGTACTCACACTTGCAAATCATGCCCATAGATGTCCTGTATTCCGCGTGCAACTGCAGCATAAGATTGTAGAACAGTGTCCATAGAGAGGGTGTGCAGGCAGTGCACTGCTGGTAGAATGAACTGAAAAAATCTGATACAGGCTGGATCAAAATGAAAAAAGATGCATGGCTTTATTGAAGATAGCACATCACAGTATGTGCATGGCGTTGTGAGAGGTCAACTCTGACCCGTTCCGGGCTCCCTTCCCTTTGTGATGCGCTATCTTCAATAAAGCCATGCATCTTTTTTAATTGTGATCCAGCCTCCGTCAGATTTTTTCAGTACATTGCCTGCACACCATCTCTATGGACAAGGGAAATGAGAGTTGAGGCTTTTCTTCTGAAAAAAAACCCCCCACCTTTCCTATTGTTTTTGGAGTGTTTTTCTATTATCCTTACAAATTCAAAATCAAAACCAGTTAAGTTCTAGCAATAGCAAGAAACCTTTTTTATTTTATTTGTTGTAACCAGAACACCAGTGAAATTCATCGTTATGCCTGCTCTGATGGTGAGCATAATACAGTTTCTGATGCTGCATAACGTAACGCTTGCTATGTATGTGCTAGGGCAAAAATTTAGAGTTTAATGTTTACCAAACTTTCGAGGCCTCCCCTTAGGTGGCTCCATAAAATTTTAGGAAAGAGGAAGGAAATACTTCGCTTCAACTGAGAAAAAGGAATGTCCAATATCTTCCAATGTAAACCTTAAATAAAGCGGTGCTACCTGAGGATGAGGTGGCTTATACACAAAGAGGGGAAGGGGAGGGGAAAGAAATCCTCTTGTAATTGTGCACTCCACAATAAATGAGGAGATAATGACATGGGTCAGGGGTCTGCAAACCTGTCCTCAAGAGCCGCACACAGGCCGGCTTTTATGGATATCCCTGTTTCAGCACAAGTGGCTCAATCAGTGCCTCAGTGCTTGACTGGGCCACTGATTGAGCCACCTGTGCTGAAACAGGGATAGCCATAAAAGCTGGCCTGTGTGCGGCTCTTGAGGACAGGTTTGCAGACCCCTGACATAGGTGATGAATCACTTAATGGCCTTGACTGCCTAGCGACTGCCTGTAGTACCTCAAGTGTATGAAAAAAGTTGACTCTAGATACTCGAGTTGGTATGAATACGTGAATGCATAACCTCTGGGGGGGAGGGGGGGTTATAATATAACCTTTAATAAAGATGACTAAAATAATGACAGCTGGAAATGGGATGGACATGAATGAATCAGAGTGGAATTCAGATGAGGTATTTACAAATCTACATCGCAGATATAGGTGTGGAAGAGGCTAATGGAGGGAGAAGGAGCAGCTCATTTGATGCACATGTTTTATTGGCTACCCTTGTTCATTGCAATGAGAGTGGAAGATAGGGATCACTTTTCTTGATGTGGCAATGGACAGAGGTGTCTTGGGTGAGCTGTATGGGCCTCAGCAGGAGACTGTGCAGTGCAGGAGTGTTGCGATATTAAGATGTTGTGTATTGTCCACATGCTAACAAGACCACAGTACCATCATTTGGACCAAATATGCCATCTGCTTCACCAGCCATATGTATGGTTTGACCTAGGTGTTTTCTCCTGAAAGTCCTTGTACTTTGTGTTGTCACTCCGAGTTTTTTTTTTTTACACCCCTCATAGTACTTTAGCTAATTGCTGGATAATGTTGCTGTTTCTAGAACATCAAAGACGTCCTGGAGAAACTCAGCGAGCAGATTGCAGTTATCCATGAGAAACAACCTGACGCCATCTTGGAAGCCACTGGACCTGAGGCAGTACAGATAGGGGACTCTTTGACCCAGGTGAATGCCGAGTGGGACCGGATCAATAGATTATACAATGATCGGAAGAGGTAAGACTGATCTAACGGTTCACACAGAATCTGTTATGGACACACTCTGTATGCACTTGCAACATTAAAATGTTTTGAACTGAAAAACCTGGATTTTATTCAAACCTGTAGCTTCCAGAAGACTGTGAGACAGTGTGAAATTTATAAATCATTTTCAGTGTTATATAACTATATTAGCAAGGTGTGCACACATTTATTTTAAAGTCACTCTACAAATGTTTTTTTTTAATTCCACACAAGGAAAAGTCCCGGAGGTATGAAGACCAAATGGCTTTGTTGTTAGATGGTCAATTTCAAATTGAAATTAATATTGGTCATACACCGTGAATTTGATTAGTAATCAGATGCTGTGCCAACGTTGTCACAGTATACAATCTGGGTCTTTAGAAGAGAGCAAGCAGTGTGAAATACTTACATTTTTGATACCTTTAAAGGTGTACTCGCTCCTAACAACATATGCTAAAATCTGTTTTGAAAGTTTCCCCCAACTTTTCACTAATGTAGTACATTAAACTTTTTAAAGAATATCTTGAAGTCCAAACTGGTGCCTCTCCAGACACCTCAGATCTACTTATGGATAGAGATTACTCGAAGATACTTGGCAATCCTAAATGTAAACATAGCCTTTTATCCTTTTGATGCAGAAAAAAATGAGTAGGAACTACAATTGGCAAAAATAATGTGTAACCATTTGTAAAGCTCTTTGGATAAATATGCGCAACTACCCTCCTTAGGCCGTGCTTATTGTGCCGGCGACGCGACGTCGGCTGAAAACAAATACATTGCCGCCGCGTGCGCTTATAGTGCACGCGACGGCGCCGTCGCGAAAATCTGAAGCCGGCAAAATTTGATTTTTCAAGGGCCGTCGCGTCACATGACGGCCCTTGAACAAATCAAATTGCCGGAATCCCGCGACCCTCCACCCGGCGAAACATAGCTTTCGCCGGTGGCGACGGCAACGGGTGACATCATCCGCCGTGTTGCCGTCGCCAACGACGGCACTATAGGCACGGCCTTACCCACAGTGGCACTCGCCAACTATCGTGGTAAAGCACTGCCATCTACTGCCCTTCCACTGCTGTCTCTGTCATTCTACCAACATGCCACTTATCGTATAAGGTCTCGGGGGCAGGGAGTCCCTCACATATATTGTACTTTTTTGTTTGTTGCACTTATTATACTACAATTCCCTGTATTGTATTGTGGTTTTTAATGGGTTTTAATAAATGCACATACATATAAAAAAATAAATATTATCATTTAAGTTGCAGTTTAACTTCCAAAGCCCTTTATTCAGTTTGCCTTTTTTCTCTTTTGACCACATGCAATCATGTTACCATGTTGCTATACAAAGTAATTATATTTCCAGCGTTTTATCCAAAAGGTAGAAACTAGTGTTTTAAAGAAAGTAAAGGTATGAACAGGGCATGGTTTCAGGTGTAGTGGATGATGATGAAGTGAACGCTACTTGTGCTTATTTTAACGTCGGCATGTTCTTTCCCACCACTCCAGCCGTTTTGATAGGGCCCTGGAAGAATGGAGACAGTTCCATAGTGAAATGAATGACCTCACGCAGTGGACAACTGAAGCAGAGCGCCTGCTGGCCGATGCCCATACCCCGGGGGGCACCTTGAATGTGGAGAAGGTCCAAGTTCATCAGCGGGTACATATTGGAACAAAACAAAGCATTGTTACAGATTACCTCTGCATTTTCACAGAGGCCTGCCACGCAGAGGCCTGCCACGCAGAGGCCTGCCACGCAGAGGCCTGATTAAAATGGAAAGGAGTACAATTCTGAATAGCACAAAATAACATTTAACCTTTACAGTTCCCTCATAACATACCTGGGACGGCACGGCACCAAGAATGCCAGCGGGCTTTATGATGTACCCGGAACATCAGGCACTTGCTCTTTTTCTATGGGGTAATCAGCTTGTTGCTGCCAGACCCCTGGCACTGTAAAGGTTAATAAGTAATCATCACTTCATACTTTTGGGTTGTTCCAATAATAATTGACTAAAGCTTATTTGATGCCCTGCTTTATTCCTACAACTCACAATAATTACAATTAGGTGGTTTTGTTTCAACATTACCCTCCCCCATCTACAGGAGGGTTTTGGTTTGTGGAGTATCTGGGCAGGGGAGTTCAAAAGCGGTGTTAAGTATAAAATGTTTAAATTCTTCTTTATTGCTATATACAGTATGTCAGTACAGTATACTAGCTGACATTGCTTGCATACTGACTAAGTGTTACTTTATGATTAATTCTCCTTATCAGTAGAGATGAACCGCAGCATTGCCCTTGGAATTAATATCCCTATGTTTTTTGAACGTTCCATTCTATCCTGTGTCATCTAAGCACATACTACAGAGAGATGCATTATACAGTACATTAGGGCTGCATGCAAAATGTATAGGCTTTCTATTTCTAACCCACAGGTCTCATCACATAGGCGAGAGTCCACTCTATAGCTAATATTCAGGCTTATTCTTAGCATTGTCACACTCAGGCTTGGCATTAGTGGTGCAGTATAGCAAACGTAGGTTCTATTAACTTCTTCAACACTCTGCAAATACAGGATTTCTTTCTTTTTTGGTTCAGAATGCCTGACATTCATTCAGCTGTTAAGCAAACGCATGGGGTTCTCTAAAGAATTCCTTTGGGGTTAATCATTTCAAGGTGACACCCAAACCAACTTCTTTCTAACTTATTTGCTGCTTAACTTATATCAAAGCTTAAACGGCAATCCCTCACAGGACCACAGTGAACTAATCCCAGTGACACGTGTAAGGGGTCTCATCTGGATAATTGGTACCTTTCATTACCCAAATCTGACGCCTATAAATCCTTTTTATTTATTTGTTAAAGTTAGACTTGGGAGGGGGTTGATTTCATCTGGCTGATCCCTTGTCTGTGATATTACGGTGTGATCAGTGAGTGCTTGTACAGTCAAACCCACTCTCACCCCTGCCCCTACCCCTACCCCTCCCCCCCCCCCCATACAGTATGTTCATTTGTTCAGAACAGGCTGGGATGAGGGTAAAGAAAACACTTGACCAACAAACACATCTCCGTTCAAAGGCTCCCCCCAAAAAATCAACTCGTCACTAATTTCCCCTACAATTAAAGTAGCCAAACTGTTGCTATTTAGCAGTGTTTGTTCGGGAAAGCAAGTTAGACTGTTACATTTGAGTTGTTTGGCCGAATGTGAGAATGCACTTTTAAATTGGGCATTTTTTTAGCACTAACTATAGTGATTGCATGGAAACATCTCAAAACTTCACTAAAAGGATACATTCTATTGTAGCCATTATAATAATAAATATATTTGTTCATATATACTGCAGACAGTATACTTTTCTATATGTTTTTTTTTTTTTGCACACATTGGGACCTACAGTACGCATTTACTCTCGATAAAAGCAGTTGCCCGACAATGGAAACATTTTAGTATAGGAATTTATTTTGAACACTTCACATTTTTATTAAGGCTTGAAATACTTTTGATACTGGCAGTGTACACAGAGCCTCACTCGAGCAGAATATTTTGAGCCTGTGTAATTTGTTTTATACCAGTGTGCTGAGAAGTGTGAGCCTGGCACAGGCATGAAGGCTGCAGATACACACGTCTGAATGTTCACCTGCTTTATCCTGATAGGAGCTTGAGGAGGGAGTGAGCCGCAACCAGCTCAGCTTTACTATCCTCAACCAAAGCGGAGAAGGAATCCTGCAGCATCTTTCTGCCACCGATGGAGACTTCCTGCAGGAGAAACTTGCTGGGCTGAATAAGCGTTGGGGTGCAGTTAAAGCTGAGGTCCTGGAGAGACAGCAGAGGTAAAACGGTGTGGGGCATGTGTAGCCCATGAAAACGTTAATTCTGGAAGCATTTATGATGCAATACTGTGTAACCAACAATACAGAAAAGGGTATTTGGCCCTTAATTACAAAGCCATGTTACTGTATGACATGTCAACTGGAGGCAGAAGCAACTCATGGCTAACTCACGTTAACAGGATGTAACGTGTTGTTTGAAGCTGAAAAGTATCTTATCGCATAGTACAGGCATACCCCGGTTTAAGGACACTCACTTTAAGTACACTCGCGAGTAAGTACATCTCGCTCAATAGGCAAACGGCAGCTCACGCATGCGCCAGTCAGCACGTCATGAACAGCACTACCAGCTCCCTACCTGTACCGAAGCTGTGCGCAAGCGGGGAGACTATAGAGCCTGTTACAAAAGCGTTATTTACATCAGTCATGCACTTATATGACGATTGCAGTACAGTACATGCATCAATAAGTGGGATAAAGGTAGTGCTTCACTTTAAGTACATTTTCGCTTTACATACATGCTCCGGTCCCATTGCGTACATTAATGTGGGGTATGCCTGTACTGCTTTGTAATTCTGAGCCATAATGTAATCCTCTGGATAATAATAAGCTCTTGAGTTCAAGACCAGGCACGGGGGATATTTTCTTGATACCATAATACTATAATAATAATATATTAATATTATTCTTATCCATATTTAGATATGTCTATAGGGCTCAGTGATAAAAATGTTGGTGAGTTGACACACTGATTGCATACAAGATTCCCTAAATATTCAGATGTTTGGATATGACTGTTGGAATGAAAGTATCACTGATATTTGTAACAAATGACTATAATTATTATGTATTCATTTTCATTTCTAATGGATGTACATTTCTGATTTACATTTGCCCAGCTAAGATCATCTCTGTGTGACCTTAGGTATGTAATTTCATCTTCCTCTGGCCATAAATATTAGAGTGTCAGCTCTTCAGAACATGTTCTTATTAAACATTTTGTAAATGCAACTGATTCTATCAAATTACTTTGGATTTGCCACAAGTGTCTTGTCTGTCTTCTTAAATGACATCCAGTTGTTGCTGTACTTTTTAAGGCTGAAAGGTGAAAGTGCAGCGTTTAATGACTACAAGAAAAAGATGGATGAATGTGTCTATTGGTTAGAGCGGACAACAAATGCGGTGAGAGGGAACCCTGCATTGGGCGACGAAGAGAGGTTGCAAGAATTAAAGGTAATCATTCAAGCTTTTCCTTATATCAAAAGTATGCATTTCCCTAATATAATTCCCAATGCTGTGGCATCCATGAAGCTTGCAAAAATCCATTGTTTGTAAAGAACTTGGCTATAATTATAATCTTTAAAGGGATTAATGGTTGTGTGGCTAGTACAGTCATTGGGTGTGTTTTGGTGCCCTGCTTCATGCCAGGTTTGTAATTTAGGATGCTTTAAATGTCCAGTCTGTGGTCTCATGAGCCGCCTCTGTGTAGTCAGACTAATGAATTGGTTATATATGAAGTGTGTCAGAAGAGGGCGATTCATTATTCTGCGGCCAATGTGCAGACACCATCACCCGTCTATTTTGTATCCAGTGCTGGGTCAGTCCTCTTCCTGTGTGCAGCACTATAGCTCACATAGAAAGACGAGGGGCCATATTCTAGCAACAGTAGACACCTTTAGGCCCATTAATTTGATAAGGCTGTAACGTGTTCTATGGAGTAGCATCGCTTAGCAAATATGGCCCAATCAGCACTGTTTTGTCATTTCCTTGTTTTGATGAGCTTAAATGGAATAAAAGTTAGAATTCTATTACTTTCAGTGTTGATGCTTCCTCCCCCAGGTAAGCAAGCTCTCCTTTTGCTGAACAAATAAACTTGTGGTGTTGTTGGGAACAGTGGAATTTAACACGGAATGCTGAGTGGTTTTTAATCTCCTCTTACTCCCAAGAGCACATTAATTATATACACAATGGTTGATTTATGTTATTTTTATATGATATGTGGCTGTAGTATTTTCCTTTTGTGTAATACTTGTTGATTCTGTCTTTGGTCAAAGCATTTGCCCTGTCACACATAACATTACGGACGTACACTTATTCAGCATCACTTCAGGGAAAATAATTACATAATCAACACTGTTTTGTTGGGATGCTATAAGCCCCTATAAAAATGTCCTTGGCATTGAGCTCTCTGCTAAGTACGTTTTTTCTTTTCTTCAAATAGACGAACACTTGTAAGAATCTTGCTGCTAACTAAAGACCTCTTCTGCCCTCTTCAGGCCGTAGCTAAGGAAATGGAGAAACAAAGTGAAAGAGTGGAATGGCTAAACCGCACAGGACCAGAGATGCTGGCTCAGAAAAGTTTCAGTCCGCAGAAAAGAGAGACACTTTCTGCCACATTGAGAACAATACATTTCAACTGGACTCAGGTACAATAGTACTGTATCATGCTATTTGTCCTCTTTTAAGAGGTTTATGATCTACTGTATGTAAGCTAAAGAACCAAGTGGAAGTGCTGTGTGATAATGGTGAAAGGTAGGGTTGCAGACCTGTTTAAGACATGCAAATGAGCATACGGTAATATTTCCATTTGCTATATGCTTTGCTGTGGAGGGTTTTTGTCACTTTTTTACTCACCATAACTTAACTAAGTATGGTAAAACCCATCCTCATTGCTTCATTTTTGCAAAGCCAGTGTAACCAACCACACACTGATGAGACCCATTAAGGTCGAATCGGCTGTCTGTGGGTGGGTTTACTGGCTATGCATCTTTACCCTGGCTGTGCTTAAAGCTGTGACCATGCAGCAAGCTTAAGCCTATAGGGAACCATGTTTAAAATGGTTTTGAAGCAAAAAGTGGCACTGTGTGCTCATTTGCATGTCATTTTCCAGAATCCATTGCTGCAGTGGAAGTGTTGTGTGCTGGGTGATAATGGTGAAAGGTGGGGTTGCAGACCTGTCTAAGCCATGCAAATGAGCATACGGTAATATTTCCATTTGCTATATGCTTTGCTGTGGAGGGTTTTTGTCACTTTTTTACTCACCATAACTTAACTAAGTATGGTAAAACCCATCCTCATTGCTTCATTTTTGCAAAGCCAGTGTAACCAACCACACACTGATGAGACCCATTAAGGTCGAATCGGCTGTCTGTGGGTGGGTTTACTGGCTATGCATCTTTACCCTGGCTGTGCTTAAAGCTGTGACCATGCAGCAAGCTTAAGCCTATAGGGAACCATGTTTAAAATGGTTTTGAAGCAAAAAGTGGCACTGTGTGCTCATTTGCATGTCATTTTCCAGAATCCATTGCTGCAGTGGAAGTGTTGTGTGCTGGGTGATAATGGTGAAAGGTGGGGTTGCAGACCTGTCTAAGCCATGCAAATGAGCATACGGTAATATTTCCATTTGCTATATGCTTTGCTGTGGAGGGTTTTTGTCACTTTTTTACTCACCATAACTTAAATATATATATATATATATATATATATATATATGTTATGGTGAGTAAAAAAGTGACAAAAACCATCCACAGCAAAGCATATAGCAAATGAAAATATTACCGTATGTAATTTCCCAGAATCCCTTGCTGCAGTGGAAGGGCTGTGAGCTGGGCGATAATGGTGAAAGACAGGGTTGCAGACCTGTTTAAGACATGCAAATGCACATACAGTAATATTTCCATTTGCTATATATATATATATATGTATATGTGCAGAATAAATAAGTACTTCAGTATTAGGTGATACCTTTTTTATTTGGACTAGCCATAGATTCCTTTGTAAATCAGTATTGCTGACCTGAGGAAGAGAGGAGAACCTTCGAAAGTGTGTCTTATGACATAAATTGTTAGTCCAAATAAAAAAGGTATCACATAATACTGAAGTACTCATTTATTCTGCACTATCGCAACTGGACTAACACGGCAATTTTCGTTTTATATGTGTATCTATCTCTATAAAAAATCATCAGCCCATGTAGATCCACTACTGGATGTACAGTAGGTCCCCCCAAAGGATCTTCCAAGTATTGCGGTGCAAGTCTCTCTTCTCCTCGTTGCTCCAACACATTTTAATGTCCTCATCATTGTAACATCACAAACTCTTTTTTGGTTTCAAACCCATTCATTCTTTTTCCTGTCTCTTCGGGTAATACCCAGCATACATCTGTCCATACTTCTTTGCATTGTCTAATGTTTTTGAATTATCGGAGGATTTAGGGTCCTAGTTTCACATCTGTGCGAGTACGGACACAATACACTGGCCGAAAACTTTCCTCTTGAGGCACAGTGTTAATGTTCCCCTGAAATATTTTCTCATTTCTTTCAAATTCGCCCCATCCCATCTTCATCTCCTATTGATTTCATTCAAAAGGTTCCTATCCATTGTTATTTGTTGGCCACGGTAGACATAGTCTACGACTTCTTCTAGTTCTACTCCATTTATTTGAATCTTTGAAGACTTGACACATTTGCTGAAGATCACTTTGGTCTTGCTGACATGCATAGAGAGGCCCACATTCTTATTTGCTCTGGCGAGTTCTCCAATTTGTTGCTGCAGATCTTCGGGATTTGTGGCACAGATCACAAAGTTATCTGCAAATCTTAGGTGACTCAAATATGCACAGTGGTTTTTTTTATTCCTTTTTCTTTCCAATCTAATGTCTTCAACAATTCTTTGTGTTGCTGTGAAAAGATCTGGTGACAATATCTCCCTGCACATATACATATATACACATACAGTATGATGTACTCCGTACCACCTACTATGATCACTGTATACATTGACAGTGAAGTGGGATTCAGGATATTTTCCCCAGGTTTCTTAAACAAATCAGAATGTACATTAATGCATTAATGATCGTTTGTACACATTTTAAACCCCCAAATCTCCTTATTTGATGAAGTTCATCATTTCCTAACTGGGAGGATTTGGCAAGTTCTGCAAAGTATCCTACCTGCCTAGTCTTCCCTACAGTTGTGTTTTCTCTGTAGTAGAGTTAATCTATATGTTTTTGGATAGAGTGTAGTGAGTTATCGGGGAAATATGGAGGGTGATGAAATGTTCCATCAATGTTCTGGGATTTCCTTTCCTAACCAAATAAACCTAGTGAGACTTAGTTTGAACTAACGAATCATATTCGGCATTGCTTCACATTGCAACATTGGCATTGGAAGACTGTAAACGTCTTTTTAAGAATAGATATATTTTTTACTATACTGTACTTATAATTCTTCAGCTACTTGTACTAGCCTTGTAAATATTTGCCAAGAGGTCAGCTCTGACATACCTTTTGAAATATGGAAAGTTTTATTGAATTCTGTGAGCTCCCTGAAATGCTCCATACCACAGTGCACATTCGCAAGGGCAATAGCTTTGAGGTGTTGATTTGACCAAACTCTTGCTATTTGCCCCAAATTTTCAGTATGTCTGATGAGAGAGGACAACAGGGCTTCTGTACTGTAATGGGAGTGTTTAGATCAGTGTTTTTCAACAGAGGTTCCTTGGAACACTTGGGTTCTGCTGACATCCCTAAATGGTTTCTTGCAATTTTCAGGTCATTTGAAAACTGTTCCAAATACAGAAGAATTTACAATGCATCTGATCTCAGAAGCGCTATAAGAGAGGGTTGGGACGCCGTACAATGCATCTGATCTCAGACGCGCTATTTGAGGGGGTTGGGTTTCCTTAGTATGCATCTGATCTCATACATGCTATTAAGAGGGTTGGGTTTCCTTACGATGCATCTGATCTCAGACGCGCTATTTAGAGGGTTGGGGTTTCCTTACAATGCATCTGATCTCAGACGCGCTATTAGAGAGGGTTGGGGTCCCCTCCAATGCATCTGATCTCAGGCGCGCTATTAGAGAGGGTTGGGGTTCCTTGCAATGCATCTGATCTCAGACTCGCTATTAGAGAGGGTTGGGGTTCCTTACAATGCATCTGACCTCAGACACGCTATTAGAGAGGGTTGGGGTTCCTTACAATGCATCTGACCTCAGACACGTTATTAGAGAGGGTTGGGGTTCCTTACAATGCATCTGATCTCAGACACGCTATTAGAGAGGGTTGTTTTTTTTGCAGAATTTCCCAATATAGTCATAGGATTCCTTAACCAAAAAAGAAAATCTAAGAAATCAAAAGTATTAGATAGCAATGTTGATGTACTGCGTTTACTACTATATTTCTTTTGACAGGTGTCCAGAGAAGTACCTGAGAAAGTGAAGGACCTGGAGGAAAGGTTGTATTATCCCAGCTATGCAACGCAGCCAGCATTATCCAGTAAGCAAATTATTTACTTGCACACTGCTACACCCTAACGCTGAACTTCAAATGTCAGAGGGTTGTTGATATAGGGCAGGGGGGCGCAAACATTTTCCCCTGCTCCCCCCTGCTGGTTGTCCTGCTCTCCACGCGCCCCCCTCCCTCCTCCTTCTTACCTTGATTCCCGGCGCCTGGACGTCATGACGGCACGTTGCCATAGCAACGTGACGGTACATGACCCCGCCGCGTTGCCATGGCGACGCGTCTCCAGATGCCGGCTAAATCAAGGTAAGTAGGTTTACAGAGGCCCTGCAGCTCCCCCGGCACTTCATTTAAGTGTAAACCCCGCGCCCCCCACTTTGCGCACCGCTGATATAGGGTTTGCATGTAAAGGCAAATATGTAATACATCGCACCATAAGTTGACCATTAAGATTTTCTACCAGGCCTAGAATCAGTGTTCATTTTTATTTAATTACATTTTTTTTGTTTTTAGAAAATGTGAATAAAAATGAAACAGCCCAGACATTTAACACTATCCATGTCATTGCTGTCGCTTTTTCATCAATCACCAATATCTTAACAAATTTGGGCCCCAAAAGCCTAACTTGAAACAATACAAATGTAGATACTGTACTACAGTAGGGCTCTTTTAATGCATCCCGTGGTCCTTGGACTCTCTGCTCTGGCTAATTTCATACTAGTTGCTTATGCAGCATATAAGTAGTAAATATATATATTTAGGCCCCAGACCCTGTAGTAGAGCTACTTTCATGTTGTAACCTTGGGATTTATTTCTCTTAACAGCATTCCCAGCAGTCCAAAAAGTGGTGCTGGTAACTTCTGCCTCTGAAATCCCTGCTTCGGCTCAGCATGGTTTGGAGCTTCCCGCTCCCACTGACCTGGATAGGACTGTCACTGAACTAGGAGACTGGCTTGTCCTCATTGACCAGATGCTCAAGTCAAATATTGTTACCGTAGGCGATGCAGAAGAGATCAACACTACAATATCACGCATGAAGGTAATGACCATTGTGGCACAGAGACGTAAAAAAGGGCTTGGATTAATGTGAGTGCCCATTGTAGGGGTATGTTCCAAAGAAGGAGGACAGGAAGGAGGTGGCTTGATCTGTCCTGGGCAATCAAGTAAAGTTTAAAGGTGATGTGACAGAGTGAAGTCAACTCCTATCAGTTACGCCTGGGAGACATATGTCTGAGTGCTTCATCCAGCACTCATAAGGGTTAACTCAGGTGGAACTTAGGTAGTCAGGAAGTAAGCTGACACCTGACAGCCAGAAAGGTAGAAAAGGATCTTGTTACCAGCAGTAGCGGGCTCTCTCAGACAAGAGCACATGGATAGATGTGCTGCTAGCCAGAAGGATACAACACACTACTTACTGCAGCCAAAGTAAGATTTGTTTCATTTGTTTTTAATGACTGCTTAAAAGACTCTGAAGGTTTGGTTATGGTTTAGCCAGCCAGCCTGCTAGATAGGTCTGCTGTGTTAGTCAGTTTTTCTCCCATCGTGGAGCAGGATTTATTTTGTTAAAGGGACAGTGTACCCGCATGTTATGTTACTGTGGAGAAATAAAGCCATTGAACATTTTTCATTATCCTGAAACTACACGTGTGGACTGTTCCCTGACCTCGGCTACAGGCCGTCCTGCCACAGGTGAGAAGGAATTTCTTTAGCTTCAGCCAACACGATCATATGCTATAGCCTGCCAATAGAGAGGCCTACACTGGTGCAATGTTCTCACCACCACTGGTTCAAGTAAGAAGGATTATGAAAGTAGTGTGGGGGGGATGTCAGATGGTGAAGCATCCATTAAAATAGTCCCACATAATGTAAGTCCATCTAAAACCTGTCATCGCCTTTAGATAAAGGCAGTGTGTCTGGGAGTACACAAATACGAGGCCAAATTTGCTTACGAATACAATTGTACTAAATTATCTAAGTATCTTTCACCTACAGTTTTGAAGAACGTATTTGTGTGGATTTTGACTATAATGCAAATAATTGCATTCTGTTTCTGTAGAAAAAACACAATATACTGGCCCTAAATGAACTGTGAACCTTACAGTGCTGTCTGACCAGAGGGTGGTACAGTTCTTATTGTCCAAAACAATCTCCAATGAGATCTTGATTGTAGTCTCATGACGTGGAAATAAATAAGAAAAAAGAAAATCATAGTGCAACACTGACACAGATAGATTGTGAGAACACTAAACAAAATACTACATGAAACAACATAAAACACAGAATAGCTAAAAAAAATAATCTGTTTCTGTGCTACAGTATGAAGAATTCTCTTGTTGGTTCAAAATAGACATCTGCTGTAGGTAGTTCTAATTTAGCATTGTTTCACATCTTATGTAGTTAGGATATATGAATAATAATGATCATGCATTGCACTTCATATGCTTGCTCTGTGCATGTAATTGTTTGTATACCTCTCTGATAAACTCTTAATTCTCATAATCAAGCTTATTAAAGCTTAAGTAAACTAGGAAATTGGCAATTGCATTTGTTTTGAAACCTGCCTAATTTACAAAAATCTATTCAATCTATTTTTCCTCCCCCATTTGATCTTACTACATTTAAAGCAGCAATCCCCCCGTTCTAACAAATTATAATTAAGGGGGGTAGTGTATGTGTATTTGGGGTCGAGGTAGTGTATGTATTTGGGGGGGGGGGGGTGGTAGTGCATGTGTATTTGGGGGGGAGGTAATGTATTTGTATTTGGGGGGGTAGTGTATTTGGGGGTGGGGATGTAGTGTATGTGTATTTAGGGGGAGGTAGTGTATGTGTATTTGGGGGGGAGGTAGTGTATGTGTATTTGGGGGGGAGGTAGTGTATGTGTATTTGGGGGGGAGGTAGTGTATGTGTATTTGGGGGGGAGGTAGTGTATGTGTATTTGGGGGGGAGGTAGTGTATTTGGGGGGAGGTAGTGTGTATTTAGCGGGGAAGTAGTGTATGTGCATTGGGGGGAGGTAGTGTATGTGTATTTAGGGGAGAGGTAGTGTATGTGTATTTGGGGGGAGGTAGTGTATGTGTATTTGGGGGGAGGTAGTGTATGTGTATTTGGGGGGAGGTAGTGTATGTGTATTTAGGGGATAGATAGTGTATGTGTATTTGGGGGGGAGGTTGTATGTGTATTTGTGGGGGAGGTAGTGTATGTGTATTTGTGGGGGAGGTAGTGTATGTGTATTTAGGGGGAGGTATGTGTATTTGTGGGGGAGGTAGTGTATGTGTATTTAGGGGGAGGTAGTGTATGTGTATTGAGGGGGGAAGTAGTGTTTGTATATTTGGGGGGGTGTTTGTGTTTGTGTATTTAGGGGGAAGGTAGTGTATATTTATTTGGGGGGGGGGTAGTGTGTGTATTTGGGGGGGGTAGTGCATGTGTATTTTGGGGGGAGGTAATGTATTTGTATTTGGGGGGGTAGTGTATTTGGGGGTGGGGATGTAGTGTATGTGTATTTAGGGGTGAGGTAGTGTTTGTGTATTTGGGGGGAGGTAGTGTATGTGTATTTGGGGGGGAGGTAGTGTATGTGTATTTGGGGGGGAGGTAGTGTATGTGTATTTAGGGGAGAGGTAGTGTATGTGTATTTGGGGGGGAGGTAGTGTATGTGTATTTGGGGGGAGGTAGTGTATGTGTATTTGGGGGGAGGTAGTGTATGTGTATTTAGGGGAGAGATAGTGTATGTGTATTTGGGGGGGAGGTAGTGTATGTGTATTTGTGGGGGAGGTAGTGTATGTGTATTTGTGGGTGAGGTAGTGTATGTGTATTTAGGGGGAGGTAGTGTATGTGTATTTAGGGGGAGGTAATGTATGTGTATTGAGGGGGGAAGTAGTGTTTGTATATTTGGGGGGGTGTTTGTGTTTGTGTATTTAGGGGGAAGGTAGTGTATATTTATTTGGGGGGGAGGTAGTGTGTGTATTTGGGGGAGGTAATTTGTGTATTTGGGGGGAGGTAGAGTATGTGTATTTAGGGGGGAGGTAGTTTATGTGTATTTAAGGGGGAGGTAGTTTATGTGTATTTAAGGGGGAGGTAGTTTATGTGTATTTAAGGGGGAGGTAGTGTATGTGTATTTGGGGGGGAGGTAGTGTTTGTGTATTTGGGGGATGGTGTATGTGTATTTGAGGGAGTGTAGTGTGTGTGTATTTGGGGGATAGTGTGTATATGGCGGTTAGCGTGTGTGTATTTGGGGGGATAGCCTGTATGTATTTGCGGGTGGTAGTGTGTGTATGTATTTGGGGGAGTAGTGTGTGGGTATTTGCGGGGGTAGTGTATGTGTATTTGGGGTGTAGTGTATGTATTGGAGGGGTAATGTGTTTATGTATGTATTGGGGGGTAGTGTGTGTAGGTATTTGGGGTGGTGGTGTATGTATGCATTTCGGGGTGGGGGGGCTAGTGTATGTATGTGTTTGGGGGTGGGGACATGTCCCAAATGTAGCGCTTATTCACCAGAAAGTGAAGCCACACTGCCCTCTCACATATAAATAGCTCTCGGGGTTTTACTCCCCCACATAGTTTTTCCTTTTCCTAATTCTGATTGAAGTAAGTTTGTCGTATGTTAATGCTTATATATTATATACCTATTTGTGTGTACAGTATATGTATGTGTTTGTGGGGGTGTAATATTCATGCATGTCTTGCGACTCTCGGAATATTTTGGACAAAGACATTTTTTATAAAAGGTCTTTTCTTCCTTGAAAGTTTGCACACCCCTGGTTTGGGTGAATCGAATTTTGAAAGAAATTTTTTTTTAAAAAAAAACCTTGCAATCCTATTTAATATAAAATAGGATAACCCATTTGACAAAGTTCGTGCGGAAGGAATTCTATGGTGGATGCAGATGTATCCGCCAGAATTTATTAGTGCCTAATCCGCCTTTGCATGTCTGTGTGCGGATTGGATTTTGGTAAATAATCTGGGTATCGGATTTTCACTTTTTCGCACATCTCTATTAATAATAACTTAATCCCTGTTCGGCTTGAAGTGTCAGCAAGGCATTGCACTGAAATGTGTTTTGGGCCCCCGTGGCAGTAAATGAGTTGAAAAATGTGTTGCCGTGCAAAACAAAACGAAGATTTGTGGTACGGTTGTGACGTTTCGTGTTTGAAATGTTTGTTAGAATAATACATTCTCCCCATGCTGACCAGTCGCAGTACCTGGAAAGGCTGTTGATTGTCACTATGTTTAGATGGAGTTGCTGAGCATATGGGATGGTCAGTAGTGGATTATAGTAATTATTTTTGGATCGTGCCACTATTTTTACGTTGATGTTTGTTTTCAAAGTGAGAGAGGCTGGAACCATTTGACAATAAGTGGCTTCTAATTGTTAGTACGCCGTGAGATATTTTAAAATGGGATTCTAAACAAGTAGGACAGGCCTGCACAACTCGTAAAGCGAGAAAGGCCGAACTGCTCCAACGAAAAAAAATTTGGGCCGCACGGGTAAAATCATTATCATCATCTCTCCTCCAGCACCTCTCATCATCATCCTCATATCTCCCCCAGAACCCCTCACTATCAACCTTTGCGATACTCCCCATCTATCTCTCATACCCCCATCTCTCCCCCTCACCCACACACATAATACTCCCTCTCCACATCAAACACACAATAACCCCCTGCACACCACACACATCCCACCCCCCTGCACCTCACATCCTTCTCCCCCTGCACCTCACATCACTCTCCCCCCCTGCACCTCACATCACTCTCCCTCCTGCACCTCACATCACTCTCCCCCCCCTGCACCTCACATTACTCTCCCCCCCTGCACCTCACATCACTATCCCCCCCCTGCACATCACATCACTCTCCCCCCCTGCACCTCACATCACTCTCCCCCCCTGCACCTCACATCACTCTCCCCCCTGCACCTCACATCACTCTCCCCCCTGCACCTCACATCACTCTCCCTCCCTGCACCTCACATCACTCTCCCCCTGCACCTCACATCACTCTCCCCCCCGCACCTCACATCACTCTCCCCCCTGCACCTCCTATCACCCCCCTGCACCTCCAACCACCCTCCCCTGCACCTCCAATGACCCCCCTGCACCTCCAATGACCCCCCCTGCACCTCCAATGACCCCCCCCTGCACCTCCAATGACCCCCCCCTGCACCTCCAATGACCCCCCCCTGCACCTCCAATGACCCCCCTGCACCTCCAATGACCCCCCCTGCACCTCCAATGACCCCCCCTGCACCTCCAGTGACCCCCCCCCGCACCTCCAATGACCCCCCCACACCTCCAATGACCCCCTATCACCCCCTGCACCTCCAATCACCCCCCCTGCACCTCCAGTGACCATCCCCCGCACCTCCAATGACCCACCCTGACCTCCAATCACCCCCTATCACCCCCTGCACCTCCAATCACCCCCCTGCACCTCCAATCACCCCCCTGCACCTCCAATCACCCCCCCCTGCAACTCCAATCACCCCCTGCACCTCCAATCACCCACCCCTGTACCTCACATCACCCCTCCTGCACCTCATCCCTCCTGCACCTCAGCCCTCCTGCACCTCACCTCCCCTGCACCTCCCCTGCACCTCACCTCCCCTGTACCTCACCTCCCCTGCACCTCACCTCAATGCACCTCACCTCAATGCACCTCACCTCACCTCAATGCACCTCACCTCACCTCAATGCACCTCACCTCAATGCACCTCACCTCACCTCACCTCAATGCAGCTCACCTCACCTCACCTCAATGCACCTCACCTCACCTCAATGCAGCTCACCTCACCTCAATGGAGCTCACCTCACCTCAATGCACCTCACATCACCCCCCTGCACATATCCACGTTGGGATCAGGGGGGGGGAGCGGCCGCAGAAGAGCTCAGCTGGCTGTGACTTCCCCCTCCGTCCCACGTTGCGAGAGGGGGGGGAGTTAGCAGGGAGGGGGAGCAGGAAATCGCCGCCATTTTTTTTTTTTTAAAGTTTTTTTATTATTTTTTTTTAATCTCATCGCGGGCCGCACAGAGAGGCCAGGCAGGCCGCATGCGGCCCGCGGGCCGTATGTTGTGCAGGCCTGAAGTAGGGAATGTTTTATTCAATGCATGAGATTTGTAAAGTTAGAGTAACTTTACTGGTTGTGGAGAAGTATAGGCTTCTGATTCTACCAACCCCTTCTCTACTTGAGGGTCCTGCAATGCATTACTAATACTTCTGGCAGTGCATGGGGTTAATGGCCACAAGAGTTACTCTTGGTACTAAGAAGTGCATCAGAATAAGAGGCTTGTAACAACTCACAAACATGTGTAGAACTATGAATAACTCTTGTGCGGGTCTATTGAAAGTAATCTTGCAACAAGAAAACAGAATGAAATAATTGACCAATTTCGATGTTTAACAGATAACCAAAGAAGACATGGAACAGCGTCACTCACAGCTTGAGTCGGTGTCCACATTGGCTCAGAATGTGAAAAACAAAACTTCCAGTTTGGATGTTCGGACAGCCATCACGGAGAAATGTAAGTAGGAATTTAGTAAACAGGAATAAATGGAGAAACAAAGCGCACAAGCAAAAACGGAGCAGGAAGGACCCAGAATCAAAAATAGAATAAAAGGGCACTTTAAAGTGACAAAAGACCCATCCAACGCGTTTCGAACGTCACAGCGTTCTTTTTCAAGGATAAAACATAGTGTAATAACATCCATTAAATACCCTCTTACCTGCAAGCAGATTCGCGTCAAAAATGGAAGCACGATGACGTCATGACGCAATGCGCGTCATCGCGCATGCGCAGAACAATCCGGCGCCGTCTAAGGGCAAAACTGTCCATGTAGGCAGTGTGGTGTATTATTAGTAAGGGCAATGCATAGGATAACACAGTGATTCTAATAGTATAATAAGCAGGCAAGTACATACCCAAAACGGACAAACAATGACGTCATGACGCAATGCTCGTCACCGCGCACGCGCAGAACGACACGGCGCCGTCTGAGGGCAAAATAGTCCCTGCAGGGAATTGAAGCAATACAAGTAAGGGCAATAATACGGCAACCATAATGGGACAAAAATACATGTCAAAGGACAAAAACAATGAGCAGACCACTGAATCTCTTCAACTAATCAAAAAGCGATCAGAAAAAAAATATGTTTAAAAATGCATATAACCACAAAATATATTAAAATGTATAATACAAAAGGATTAGAGTAATTAAAAACAAAACAACCAATAATTGAAATAAGGAACGAAAACAATACTGATTTGGAGGGAAATAACGGGAATTATAATGATAATACACATAAAATAAAGGATAATACCAATATGTATATATATGTAAAGTGAACACAAAGGAATATAATATAAGCAAAAAGAAGGGGAATCAAGTGTATAATATAACCAAATAATAATAAATTGATAAACCAAATTGTTAATAACAATAGAGAAAATGAAAAAATGAAAGAATAATATTTATCTTACAGAAAATGGGCTAATTGCCAATCAATATTCAAACCCATAGGGAAGCGCGTTTGGAGAATAAAAATCCAATACGCTTCCCTACGGTTCAATAGATTGATACGATCACCTCCTCTAGGCCTATTATTAATTAATTCAATGCCCAGGAAGGAGAAATTCCTGGTACCTCCCTGACCACATTCGGAGAAGTGCTTAGAAACAGGATGATTAGTGTCTTCCAATCTTATAAGTCTTAAATGCTCTAATATCCTGACCTTAAGAGCTCTAATCGTTCTTCCCACATATCTTTTGCCGCAGCCACATGTTATGAGGTATACAACAAATTGACTTTTACAATTTATGAAATTATTAATATAAAATTCCTTTATATGACTATTGTTGTCATCATGTGACTGCGGCAAATTATCCTGAAAAAAACTTTTGGCTGGCTTTATATGTTTACAAACGCTACAGGAACCACATTTGAAAGAACCCCTGGTGATAAAGGATTTATCAATCCTAGAAGTAGTTAGGTCACTTGGGGAAACATACGATCCGATGGTTCTCGCCCTACGGTACACAAATGCAGGACCAGAATCAGTATACTTTTTAAGCACAGGGTCCATAGATAAAACGTTCCAATGTTTGGAAATAATGGATTTAATTTTCCCACTTTGTTTATTAAACTGTGAGATAAATAATGGACATTTATTATTGGATTTTGCAGATCTATTTGTACCATGCTTGTTCACATATTTCTCTGTATGAGTACCAAGGCGAGAATCACCCATATCCCGAGTGAGCAACAATGACGCCCTCTCTGTATCGAGGGCAATATCAAAAGCAACCTTAATGTGGGATTGAGAATAACCTCTATCTGAGAACCGTTTACCAAGATCCTCAGACTGAGAAAGAAAACCACTAGGTGTAGAGCAGTTCCTTCTCAGTCTGAGGAACTGTCCTTTAGGAATAGCTCTAATCACATGAGATGGATGGCAGCTGTCCACCCTAAGAAAAGTATTCCTTGAATTTAATTTCCTATATACATCCGTTTGAATCAATTTATCAATGTCCACAAACAATTGTAGATCCAGAAATTCAATGTGATGTGAATGAAAATTGAGTGTGAATCTAAGATTATATTTATTATTATTAAGGTAAGAAACAAAAGAGTGAAGTGTAGTGACATCCCCTTTCCAAATAATAATTAAGTCATCCACAAATCTTTTATAAAAAACAATATTATTACGAAATGTGTTGGTGCTAGAAAATATAAATAGTGCTTCCCACCACCCCATAAAGAGATTTGCATAAGAAGGAGCAAAGCTCGTGCCCATAGCAGTGCCAATTAACTGTAAATAAAACTTGTGATCAAAAGTGAAAAAATTATGTGTGAGAAGAAAGAAAATAGCGTCCAAAATAAATGCCGACTGAAAGATTGAAATTTCAGGTATCTCAATAAATTGGTGAACAGCTGCCATTCCGTGATCATGTTGTATAACTGAATAAAGAGATGTAACATCAAGTGTTACCCACAGATAATGATTATCCCAAGTGACACATTTAATTTGACTAAGAAGATCACCAGAGTCCAATATAAAGGAGGGTAATTTCCTAACAAAGGGTTGAAAAAAATTATTAACATATCTTGACAGACCATCTCCCAAAGATCCAATACTAGAGACAATTGGCCGACCAGGAGGGTCGACCAATGTCTTATGGATCTTTGGGAGATGGTGGAAGACAGGAATAATAGGCTGTGAAGGAACAATATATTTAACCTCATCACTGGAAAGAACTTCCATAATGACACCTGAGTCAACCAGTTCAGTAGGAATTTAGGACTGTTGTTTCATGTTTTTGCAATGGTAAAATGGCAAGTTGACACCGTTGCATTGGGACACACATTACTACACAATTTCAACATCCAATATTTAATCTATCGGTGAATCTAAAGTTAAAAGGCTGTATAATGCAGTATACATTCAGGCTTCACGCTTGCTCCTGATGTTATGCGTCAGACTGATCAGAGTTTTGAACACAAATCTCCAATGGATTGGAAAGGCGTTCATGGGGTCATTAAATGTGTTGGGTTTCCGTCTTTGACCTTTTTAGCCTAACTTTATATTTCATGGAAAAGTGTTTTTAACACTGGCTTGTAAATCACTTTCAGCACTGCTATCCTATATCCGTGAAAGCATGTTCACTGGTAAGGATGCACTAGTATGTGTTGATGAATTTTTTCATTTATTGTACATAAGAATCGAAGTGTTACACTGACTAAAGCTGCCCTGGAAATGTGTACTGTAGACTGGCTGTTTTGATGGCTTAAATAATGTGCCCATTTTGTATCCAACTGTGTTGGTAACGCAAGAAAATCACTTTGCTTTCCAAAACCGCTTGCAATTTCAACTTTGATTTGAGAAAATGAACTTTGTCAGGTCACTAGGAGCTGATATTGGACCTCAAATCTGGATCTCCCACTTCCAGGAACAGTGTTCTGACTACAGTACTACTGTTACCGAACTCCCTACAGCCACTTCTCATTTGCACAGACGTTTCTGATGCAGCTTGACCCATCTCATCACAGACAAATTAAATTGACTGATTCTTGTTGTTTCATGTTAGGTTTATAATTTGATGGTCAATACTAATTAAGGTAACATCACAGCATCTGTTCCCGTGTGTTCTGTAGTCCAGTAAATACTGTAGGTTTAAGGGCTTGAACAAAAGCTTGTACTAAACTTGAAGAGGAGGGGGAGAGGGTACAACTTTTTTCCTGTTTATCTTAAAAAAATTATCTTAATGCATAAAAAAAGAAGTAATTTTACTCTTTTTCACAGAGCACTGTATTTGGCCACATCCCATGTATCGTGTTTGGATATATTTTATATCATGAGTCGTAAAATAAGAAGTTAAATGTGCAGTCACCTCCCCAAACAAAATAAAAATCGCTGTTGCCTGGAATAGACAAAAATGACAAATACAGCTCAACCCCCTTATAACGCTGTGCTTGGGGTCCAAAGAATCACATTGTGTTATAAGCGGATCGCATTGTAGCGTGCTAAGTAATATAATAAAATGTATCATTTTAGTAAGCAGGGCATCACATCTATAAACAAAAATATATACATTTTATCATTCCTTTATTGAAAGTAAAGTATTTGGGACTCCAACATGCAATAGAGTTATTGATACTTTTTAATAGTAATATTTTTCGTATTTCTTACAATTTTAGAGGCACATTGAGCGAATGCCCCAAAGAGCTTAGTTTTGGTGCCAGAGAGAGAGAGAGTGACATAGACACAGAAATTGGATCAGATGAGGACCACTTGGCTCAGTGTCTGCCCATTTTCCTATATGCTGTAACACCTCAGACCCTATTTGACCTTTGACTTTCATCTCTAAGGTCACAAGAAGAGCTGAAATAGGCATTCAAACTGGGTTCGCTCCCTTCAAAGGCAACCCCTCAATTACCCCTGAAGCCTTCATCGTTTTTAAGTACCTTTCTCAATAATCACAGCCGTGCCACTTTATTACACAGTGGAAAAGCTGAAGAACCAGTGGGACAACACACAGCATGGTGTTGCAGTCCGTCAGCAGCAGCTGCAGGAGATGTTGACTGACAGCATTAAATGGGAAGACCAAAGGAAACAAATCCAAAACATCCTGGACCAGAGCGATTTCCGCCTCTACACCATCATGCAGGTATCCAGAGACACGGTCGTCAAACAGCTGGCAGAGAGCAAGGTGAAACAGCACACTGATCATACAGTATACTGCATTGTAAAATATCCATTTTTGTAAAATAACCTTTTGTTTCAGATGCCCCTAAAGAAGCAATCCAAGCAATATCTTACATGTGTTCTAAAAATCCTAATTTCTGTAGTATTAGATCAGCGGTGCGCAAAGTGGGGGGCGCCGGATTTTTTTTGGGGGGCGCAGGCGGTTGCAGATGCCCCGCGCTCTTCCCCGAGATATTTAAATTAAACGCTGGGGATCACGTGACGCCTCTGCAACTCACTTACCGGGGTTCAGACGCGTTGCTGTGATGCGTCACCATGGCAACGCTGCGTCAGATGACGCCGCAGTGTCATGCAGAGTGACGTCACAGGTCCTTCTCCATGGCAACGGGGTCATGTGATGTCACGTCACATGACCACTCTGCATCATTTGACGCCACCAAACAAGGTGAGGGGGTGCAGCTCCAAAAGTTTGCGCTCCCCTGTATTAGATAATACTTATTACCTTTTCTTTTTTTAATGCAACTCTTAAATGCCATTTTTAATGAGTTTTAATATGCAGTACTGAGTATCTTTTGATTTCTATAACAAGCGTTAGCACACCTCCCCAGCAGTGCAAGATCCTTGTAACACTTTCCGTTTTTTGATCATTTGTTGCCAACATTCCCAGCAGTTTGAGCTGCAACCTGTAACAATAGATAATGTTACCTTAGTAATATAAGAATACATTGTAGCTGCTGAGTTTCACTGACTGAAGGATTTATTTGAAACTGAAAGGCAGCAATTTAATGAACCCTGGAAAACAGGATTTTAGTGATCGATCACGGGAGAATGAATCGATCGGCAGCGTAGACAATTAATTCGTTTTCAATAAAGGGCTGCATATATTAAAAAAAAATATATATATATATTTTTTTTTTAAGGTGCTTGGATTGCCTCTTTAAGAAATGTTTGTCTTTGGAAGTTTCCTCAGAATTGGTTTAGGATTCAGTCTTGGTCACTTTAACATTGGAGTTGTTGCAGCAATCTATTTAGCGTAACAAAATGTTTAGAAGCATTTTAAATGTAGGTCATAAAGACGGAACAAGAAATATTAGAGAGAATTTGAAATGACGAAGTGTATTTTCTTTGTATATACTGTATGTTTGTTTACTCATCTATCCACCTTACTTTCTTTTGCTCTTTGTTTCTTTCCTTCTCACCTTTCAACCTTTTCTTCTGCACTTGATTCCTTCTTCACTTCTTTCTTGCTACTTTCCCTGTTTCTTTCTTATTCTTTGATTATTATTGTGTAATGTGGCCCAAGTGACAAAATGTCAGTTCATCTCATTCTTATCATTGTGTTCTAATCGTGCCCTGGTTATCAGAACATCAGTTCCGTATAGAAGCACAGACTTTATATGCACATAGCAGTGCATATTTACTTTGTGCTCTATAAGAATAAAATAAGCATGTGATGCCACGTACTGTATGCAAGTGGTCAATTCTGGAAAATGTAAAATCTTTTCTTTACAACATAATAAATCACCAATTCTGGAAAATGCAGTAGCCACTCATAAACAGTAGAGGGAGTCCAGACAACACTATATTGAATTAAAGATCCCTGATGCAATATAACCTTACTTGAGTAACATTTTCACTGTGTAATTTATTTGACAATAACTGTGTGGATCTATATGTGTGGTTTTGTGTGTAATAAATAATATTGACGTTTGCTTACTGCATTCACATGTTCTGTCTGAGAATGTATAGGAGGTTAAAGACTCCGGGGTTCAATAAATCAATACATAGAAAAGTTTGTTTTGAATCGGTGTTCCATTGTCGTGTGCACAATTATACCGAGTAACCGTTTCATACACCTGGGGCTGTTGTTCATGAGGTTTACCCCACTTTAGAACGAGCAGATTTTGAGACACAAGTAAACAGGTAAAATGAGACTCCTGTGCACAGACTTTGATAAATCCCATGCTAATATGTGAATTATGTTACACCTTCCCAAGACCTAATGATAATCCCCAAGTTGGCACACATGGCACACAACTAGAGATAAGTAGCTTGGTGCATTGACACAGAGTAAATATGCCCTAATTTGGCTTGAACACTGCAATACAGACCCCTCATGTAACACACATACAACATGTATTGCTATATATTCACTATGCGCAGTATCATAGTTTCATATTTCATATAGTAAATACCAAAATAGGGGGAACAAAACTTTGGAGAGAAAAGTCCGCATGTGTAGCCAACACAAATAGACAAAAAAGTAGTGAAACAGAATTTCTCAGTAGGAGAAGTGGAGCTGTACTCGCACAGATCTTAATGCAATGTCTTCCATTTGTTGATGGAACAGTGAGGAGTGCAACGTTATCAGTGAACACTCCCCACTGTCTCTTCAATAAATGGAAGACATTGCATTAAGACATGTGAAAATAGAGCTCGACTTTATATTTCATATGTTCTACTCTTCCTAAGAAAAGCGTGATACATGCGTGTGTGTGTATGTATGTGTGTATATATATATATATATATATATATATATATATATATATATATATATATATATATATATAAAAAGCAGAAAATAGCCGTGTTAGTCCAGTTGCGATAGTGCAGAATAAATGAGTTCTTTAGTATTAGGTGATACCTTTTTTATTGGACTAACAATTTATGTCATAGGACAAGCTTTCGAGAGTTATCCTCTCTTCTTCAGGTCTTGCAGTACTCACTGATTGATATATATATATACACACACACACACTTTGTGTGTATGTATATATATGTATGTATATATATATATATGTATGTATATATATATATATATATAAATATATATATACATATATATATATATACAAATGTAAATACAACTGTATGCTAATCTGCATGTCTTAGGCAGGTCTGCAACCCCGCCTTTCACCATTATCACCCAGCACACAGCACTTCCACTGCAGCAAGGGATTCTGGGAAATGACATGCAAATGAGCACACAGTGCCACTTTTTGTATACATATACTTATATATACAACTTTTCTTCCCTGTATGACTGAAGGAGGGAAATCATTGGAGCTCATGACATAAGGTTTTAAGATTTACTTACCAATTAGATTGTAAGCTCTGCGGAGCAGGGACTCTCTTCCGAAATGTTACTTTTATGTCTGAAGTACCTATTCCCATGATCTGTTATTTGTAGTATTTGTTATTTACTACTGTGAAGTGCTATATGCATAAATGGCGCTATATAAACAAAGACATACATACATACATACATACATATTTGTGTAGGAACTGTCTTTAGGTGTTTACTGTGGTTCGCTGGGCAGTTTGATTTGTTTTTGTGCTAACATTAACTCTAAATAATGCTGGACTAAGAAACATGAAAATGTCAATAATACTGATTAACAGTATGTAACATGTTGAGTGGAATTTAGAAAGAAGAACTAATTAATGACTATAGATTTTAGTCTTTTTTTTAAATCATTCATTGAAAAGCAAAATGGAATTTCAAAGGGTTTGCATTTGTATTGTTTTCTATAACGCTGTTAATGGTCTTCTTTTGCTTGATTTTATCTACTACCTACTGTACACTTTTATGATTTCATTATGCTCAGGCACTAGTGCAAGACCTGCACAAGGGAGAGATGGTTATGGACACATTCAATGGACTTTCAAACAAACTGCTCCGGGATTACAGTGCCGACGATACCAGGAAAGTGAAGGAAACCAGCGACCGCTTATACATGACTTGGGTTAACATGAACCAAAGGTGAGATTACATAGATATTTGCAAAATAGAACATTGTGCATCTCTCCTAGCTCAATACCTTTTCCCACTTTCCTACGTTGTTGCCCCAGTCATTTCACTTGTGCCTAAAATATACTTCAAGCAACTGCCTTACTCATCCTAATGCTTCCCACGTGGGCTGCTTGATGAATCACTGTATTCCATGCTAGCACTGTCTGTGTAGCCACAGGATGCAATGCAAGTGATGGGAATTTCAGACAAACGCCTGTACTTGGTAGAATTGACTGATTAACTACCTGTATTAAATTGTAAGCATTTAACTAATTTATGAGACTTTAGGAGTGGGGCAATGGAATAAACACAGAAAATGCGAACAAAAAAAATGGGTGCGCTGATGAACCAACTACAAAGTAAATTCAAAAAGATGTCAAGTAAATGAATGTAGTGGTGGATGAAAAGTGTGTGGGAGAACTGTATGGGGGTAAACCTGGAATGGGAATCGCACCCAGCTGCACAATAAAGCTGAATGGCTATAGATCAGGCCTGCACAACTCCAGTCTTCAAGGGCCGCAGACAGGCCAGGTTTTCAGGATATCCCTACTAAAGCACAGCTGGCTCAATTAGTGACTCAGTCATACTGAGTCACTAATTGAGCCAGCTGTGCTGAAGTAGGGATATCCTGAAAACCTGGCCTGTTTGCGGCCCTCGAGGACTGGAGTTGTGCAGGCCTGCATAAATAAATTAAAAAAAAACAGCCTAGAACAATGATAATGTGTGAACATAAAATATATATAAAATACCAGCAATGTGGTTTTATGACATGAACCAATGAGGAGCTACAGTGAGGGTCCCAATCAACAAAATGTTATGTAAAGTGTCAGTAAAATACAGTCTGTGTGTAAATGTCCTATTCAATGCAGAAAAGTTGCAGCCTCTCAAATAAGGATAACCAATCCTTAGTATACCGAAACCTCAAAGAGAAAAATATAGAGAGGCGCACAAAAGCAATGAATAAAAGTGCCTTTATATGTGAAAATTGGCAATGTTAAAAGCATAAACAATATTACATTATAAACATTTGTGCAAGAAAATAAAAACAAAGACTTTGCCTGATAAATGTGGCTGCTGCCGATGTGCCAATGATAGATGTTAAACAAACCTGTACTCTCCCACAGAGTCCATAGATCTTCTCCGTCAGGTGTTGAAGGGTGGGGGGAGGGAGGTGGGTGGGTTTGGCGTGCCGATCTTTACCGCGCTGCTGTGCCGGTGTAGTTGTCTCCTGGGTGGTTAACAGCGGATCTATGGATGTAATGGCCGCCACTGGCATTATACTGCGCATGCGCCAGGTGTTCAAAGATGGCCGCCGCAACTCTAGATGCTATCTGAACATGTGCAAGCCTTCTCTGCGCATGCGCGCACACAAACAAAATGGCGGAACCCTTGGCGGAGCACCAGCGATCAGCTCGCCAGCTCACAATCTCCCTGCAGCAACCACACAGCCGTCCCCCTCACGCAGCCTGGAGGTAAGAGGGGGACATATATATATGTGTTTTACATATATATATAAACACACACGTGTGTGTGTATACACATACATACACACATTAATGTTGTATGCTCTACTATACATTGTGATCAATCTCCCCTTTGTCTGGAATTGTTCACAATACCTCTTATTTCTGGTAGCTATTGTGCTACAGCTCTTTCAGAACTAGACAATCGTGCAAAGTCTGAAGAGCGCTGTACATCTTGTCACCATTCAGGAACTTGGAGAAACCACTCCCATACATACCCTTATTTCCCACATCGAGCATGGGAGGTCAGCAGATGATTTCATAACATAGGGAGTCAATTAAATAAATCTGCATTTAGCAGTAGTCCTGATAAAATGGGTTTGCAAACAATATACACTGTATTGTAATCGGCTATACACACCTGTTAAGTCACAAAATAGTTAATGCTCAGTCAGTGACTAGATGCAGTCAATGGCTTGAGCCACCTGTGCAGAAGCAGGGATATCCTTAAAACCTGACCTGTTGGTGACCCTTGAGGACTAGAGTTGGCCACCTCTGGAATGATGAAATGTTCTGGTCACTGAGTGATACAATTCAGGCTGTTGTAATGCATGCACAACTCAACAAATACAAATACAAAAACGCTTTTGTTACACATGATTCTTTGGTATACATTATGGTGCTCAACTGTTCGGAAGGACTCGCTTCATATCTCTGGCACAGGGAAACGAATGACCCAACTCAATGTCTGCTTCTCGTAAATGTCTTTATTATCATCATTTCCATTTGCAGGAAACAAAAGGTTATACATTCTGAAGTAGTTCGCTATAAAGCCAAAATAAAGAGTTTCTGTCCTAAAAACTTTTCATCAGGACTATACGGATGATGTATAATTACAGTATACATTGGATTAGGGGAGCTCAACCCCAGTCCTCAAGCCCCCCCCCCCCCCCTCCAAACAGGTCAGGTTTTTAGGATATCCCAGATTCAGCACTGGTGGCTCAATGAGATGCTCAGTCGAAGACTGAGCCTCTGATTGTGCCACCTGTGCTTAAGCAGGGACTGATTGCGCCACCTGTGCTGAAGCAGGGATAACCTGAAGACCTGACCTATTGGGGGGGGGGGGGGAGAGGTGGAAGTGGTGGTGGTGGCATGAGGACTGGAGTTGAGCACCGCTGCATTAGGCAAAGAGAGTGATTCTTTTTCCCCAGTGAGGTCTTACTGTACTTGAGTTCATTTTCAGAATATTTGTACTATACTACAATCTCTATTCACAAATAGTTCTCTTCGCTAAGCTGTAAACCACTTCCTAACAGGAATCATCTGTACAAATGTTTTCTCAGAGGCCAAAACCCGTTTGGGGAATACAGCAGTGCTTTTGGGTGTATTTCCAATACATTTCTGTTTAGATAACAGCACGGCAAAGAAATCATTCAACATTTGTTTAGATGTTTGACTGACACATTAACATGACCACTATACACAGCAGGTTATCCAAGTACCCCGGTTTCTATTTTACAACACATGATCTAGTCTCCATTTCACTGATTGCCCAAGAGGTTTGTGGCGATATTTGCAGCAAATATTGTTTTTTTATTTTTTTATGTTGGCGTTGTTAGAGAGTAGAGTAATAAACTGCAAGGAATTGAAATGTTGCTACCAGGTATGGGGAAGCTTGTGCAATCTGCTTTCAGCAGGTTACTGTAGGTGCCAATGGACGGTTATACCAGATGTATATAATGCAGAAAATAATGTAACCACAAATATCTTCTTTTGCATTGTTAATACATATAAATGCTTTGCCAACTCTATTAAAATACTTCCTTCTATCAATTAGTATAGACTACATTCTATTAGTCAAGTGCAGACACACTTACTCAGCCCGTTTTAGATGTATTACAATAGTGTATGTGTGTATATATATATATATATATATATATATATATATATATATATATATATATATATATATACACATACATACATACATACATACACAGTTAGGTTCGGAAAGAATTGGACACTGATACAAGTTTTGTTATTTCGGTTGTGTACCAAAATAAATTCAAGTTGCAGTTAAATAATGAATATGGGCTTAAAGTGCAGTTTATCAGCTTTAATTTGAAGGTATTCACATCCAAATTGGAGAAAGAGTTTAGGCATTACATCTCTTTAATATGTAGCCCCCTCTTTTTCAAGGGACCAAAAGTAATTGGACAGTTGACTCAAAAGCTGTTTTATGGACAGGTGTGGGCTATCCCTTCCTTATTTCATCATCAATTTAGCAAGTAAAAGGTCTGGAGTTGATTCCAGGTGTGGCATTCTCATTTGGAAGCTGTTGCTGTGAACCCACAACATGCAGTCACAGGAGCTCTCAAAGGAAGTGAAACAGGGCATCCTTAGGCTGCAAAAAAAAGAAAATCCATCAGAGAGATAGCAGCAACATTAGGAGTGCCCAAATCAACAGTTTGGTACATTCTGAGAAAAAAAAGAACGCACTGGTGAGCTCTGCAACACAAAAAGGCCTGGACGTCCACAGAAGACAACAATGAAGGATGATCATAGGATCCTTTCCATGGTAAAGAAAAACCCCTTCACAACATTCAGCCAAGTGAAGAACACTCTCCTGGAGGTAGGCATATCATTATCCAAGTCTACCATAAAAAGAAGATTTCACGAGAGCAAATACAGAGGGTTCTCCACAAGGTGCAAACCATTCATAATCCTCAAGAATAGAAAGGCCAGATTAGACTTTGCCAAACAATATCTAAAAAAGCCAGCCCTGTTCTGGAACAGCATTCTTTGGACAGATGAAACTAAGATCAACCTGTACCAGAATGATGGGAAGAAAAAAGTATGGAGAAGGTTTGGAACGGCTCATGAGCCGAAGCATACCACATCATCTGTAAAACACGGTGGAGGCACTGTGATGGCATGGGCATGCATGGCTTACAATGGCACTGGGTCACTAGTGTTTATTGATGATGTGACAGAAGACAGAAGCAGTCGGATGAATTCTGAAGTGTATAGGGATATATTATATGCTCAGATTCAGCCAAATTCAGCGAAGTTGATTGGACGTCGCTTCACTTTACAGATGGACAATGACCCAAAACATACTGCGAAAGCACCCCAGGAGTTTTTTAAGGCAAAGAAGTGGAATATTCTGCAATGGCCGAGTCAATCACCTGATCTCAACCTGATCGAGCATGCATTTCACTTGCTGAAGACAAAACTTAAGGCAGAAAGACCCACGAACAAACAACTGAAGACAGCTGCAGAAAAGGCCTGGAAAAGCATCACAAAGGAGGAAACCCAGCGTTTGGTGATGTCCATGCGTTCCAGACTTCAAGCAGTCATTGCCTGCAAAGGATTCACGACAAAGTATCAAAAATTAACATTTTATTTTATGATTGTGTTAATTTGTCCAGTTACATTTGAGCCCCTGAAACAAGGGGACTGTGTATTAAAATGGTTGCAATTCCTAAACGTTTCATACAATATTTTTGTTCAACCCCTTGAATTAAAGCTGAAAGTCTGCACTTCTATTGCATCTCAGTTGTTTCATTTCAAATCCATTGTGGTGGCGTACAGAGCCAAAATAATGAAAATTGTGTCAGTGTCCAATTATTTCCGGACCTAACTGTATATGCACTGTATCCTGGGTGATAATGGTGAAAAACAGGGATGCAGATGAGCACTCTGTTATATTTCCATTTGCTATATCTATATATATATAGCTTTTTGATCCAGTGTTTCCCCTCTTGATCACATGCAGTTTTTGAGTCATTGATCTAAGTTAATATAGTTACGGTACATATCCAGTATACTGTATGCTGATCGAGATATCACAGCGCACCTTTCAAATAAAAGCGTAGAATGTGAATTCCTGTCTGTTACCTACAAAAGGTTTCCCTCTCCTCTCCCCCCAGTTTCCTAGCAACTGTGCCCCCACACTCCTGTTATGATACATGTCCTCTTGTCTCTGCTGATTCTTTCAGTCAACAAAGGAGAAACTTGTCTTGAGGATAGCAGGGAACAGGAGAGGTGATTTCCATTTATCCGTTTTCATTGTCATGGAAATGGCTGGATCGGGGCTTGCATTAGCGGCCAACTCTTCCTGATCACTCAGGACAGGTTTTGGAAGTGGGATGTATATTGTAATGTGGTTAGTGTCAGACATGTTTGCATTAGGATTAGTGTACCATACATTATACAGAAAAATATGATACACGGGAGAAGAGCATCATGTGGACGCAAGAGCATCAAGAGGTTACAATCAAAGTGGTTTTGCATTGATTGATAGAGCATGTGTTGGAAGTAGGGAGCACAACTGGGGTGTTTGAGAAGTTATGGTGATGTATTCCATTTAAATGTGCAGTCCCATGTAGGGTGACATTGAACTCATCACAACAATGTGTTTAATAGGATAAAACTAGATAGCCGATACCTTAAAAATCAGAGCAATATATGTATTTGTTTCATAATTATTTACTACGCCTATCTCTGCCTTCTCCCGTTATCAAAAAATATATAAAACAGTTTTTTTTTAACATGCATCAATTATGTGGTTTTCACGTTTTAAATATCACTGGTATTAATTTAATGTAGACTGCAGCTCTGAGGATCCAAGTGGTAAGGTGCATGTGAGAATTATTAAAGGTGAGGACGGGGGACACGGTGACATCAGGCCCTTGTTCCGATCCGGCCTGCCCGCAAGGAACGGCCCATTCAAGTCAATAGAGCTTGTTTTATAGAATAAGGGCCAGAGTCACAAAATGGGGTAACTGTAGTACTGGAAAGAAAGTTAAATCCATCACAAGTCTCACATAACCCTATTCACAAACTAACTTAAAAAATGTTTATAGGCACAGATAGCATATCAAGCAGATGTAACCCGTTTAAACATGTCACTGCCAGAATTGCACTTTAAAGTGCCTTGTGACTTAGCACCGCTTTAATAAATATGGCCTAAAACACTTTATTATGCTGCTAAAGGTGGATTTTAGAGTGATGAAGTTTCCAACAATAATATGGTTTGGATCCAGTCTATTCCCATGAGGGAATGTCTTCTAAGTAGAGGCATAGTGCAGCAAAAAACATGTTGGCATTGTTTAATAAAAAAGGTAATCCATTTTAGCAATGTTGGAATCCTTCCATAAAGTAGTTGACTTGCTTTACATTGAATGTAAGGCACACTGCAGTGTTGTTTTTATATAAGATTTTCTTGGCAGCGTGAACAAAAAAGCTTGAAATAGATTCCTTGTTATGCCGAATTTCCATACAAATGGCATACGGGTGTGTATGTATGTATGTATGTACATTTAGGTCTGGAAATAATTGGACACTGATACAAGTTTTGTTATTTCGGCTGTGTACCACAATAAATTCAAGTTACAGTTAAATAATGAATATGGGCTTAAAGTGCAGTCTATCTGCTTTATTTTGAGGGTATTGACATCCAAATTGGAGAAAGGGTTTAGGAATTACATCTCTTTAATATGTAGCCCCCTTTTTTTCAAGGGACCAAAAGTAATTGGACAATTGACTCAAAAGCTGTTTCATGGACAGGTGTGGGCTATTCCTTCATTATTTCATCATCAATTAAGCAGGTAAAAGGTCTGGAGTTGATTCCAGGTGTGGCATTTGCATTTGGAAGCTGTTGCTGTGAACCCACAACATGCGGTCAAAGGAGCTCTCAATGCACGTGAAACAGGGCATCCTTAGGCTGCAAAAAAAAAAATCCATCAGAGAGATAGCAAGAACATTCTGAGAAAAAAAGAACACACTGGTGAGCTCTGCAACACAAAAAGGCCTGGACGTCCACGGAAGATAACAGAGGTGGATGATCGTAGGATCCTTCCCATGGTAAACAAAAACACCTTCACAACATCCAGCCCAGTGAAGAACACTCTCCAGGAGGTAGGCATATCATTATCCAACGAAGGAGAAACAGGTGCGCAAATCACATCAGGGCATGTAAAAGAAAGTAAAAACAGAAAATAGTGCAATATTGTCTACTCCAACAAAATAGCTTCAATGCTGGAAGATCTATAAAATTTGCACTCACGTGTTTAACGTGAATTGAAAGCGTTGTGGTTGTTTAAAGTTACCAACTTATGTCTCCAGACAGGTACTCCAGATCCATATAGAGGGGGGAAATCCATATACAAAAAAAGGGGAAAGCAAAATAGTATAGTACTGTGTTTAATGTTAAAAACACAAAGTATTCCACTTACATAAGTGCCTTTGTTTGTGAGCATTCAGACCACCCTGGGTCATAGGGTCAGACAAGATATTCACAGCAACAGTATCTGCTCCACGGCCGTCACAGCAGGTACTGGGCTGATTAAAGTTGTCCTCCACTTTAGATGTCATCAACAAGGGCTCCTTAGTAGGATAAGCCCCTGATGAAGACTTTGCAGTGGAAACGCGCGTTGGGTGATATCAGTGACTACTAAGGAGCCCTTGTTGATGACATCTAGAGTGGAGGACAACTTTAAACCTGTACCAGAGTGATGGGAAGAAAAAAGTATGGAGAAGACTTGGAACGGCACATCATCTGTAAAACACGGTAGAGGCAGTGTGATGGCATGGGCATGCATGGTTTACAATGGCACTGGGTCACTAGTGTTCAGTGATGATGTGACAGAAGACAGAAGCAGCCGGATGAATTCTGAAGTGTATAGGGATATATTGTCTGCTCAAATTCAACCAAATTCAGCGAAGTTGATTGGACGGCGCTTCACTTTACAGATGGACAATGACCCAAAACATATTGCGAAAGCAACCCAGGAGTTGTTTAAGGCAAAGAAGTGGAATATTATGCAATGGCCGAGTCAATCACCTGATCTCAACCCGATCGAGCATGCATTTCACTTGCTGAAGACAAAACTTAAGGCAGAAAGACCCACGAACAAACAACAACTGAAGACAGCTGCAATAAAGGCCTGGCAAAGCATCACAAAGGAGGAAACCCAGTGTTTGGTGATGTCCATGCGTTCCAGACTTCAAGCAGTCATTGCCTGCAAAGGATTCCCGACACTGTATTAACACTTACTTACCTGCAGCCGTCGACGGAAGACTGGTGAGGAAGACCGCGGCAACAACTGGAACCAGCAGCAGACATCGTGGTGGCGGTGACAGCAGCCGAAGTCCTTGTTCTTCTGATGGGAGCAGCCGGATTAGAGCACACAGCTCATGCCTGTGTGAGCCGGGGAAGCATGTCACTGGAGCAGGAGCGTTCCTATTGGACAGCCGGCTCCTCCCCGGCTGTCGAATAGGAACGCTCCTGCTATGGTCACATGCATCCCCGGCTCACACAGGCATCAGCTGTGTGCTCTGTTCCTGCTGCTCCCACCGGATGAACAAGACCTTCAGCTGCTTCCACCACCTCAGGACATCTGCTGCTGGTCCCAGATGTCGTCGCGGTCTTCCTCGCCTGTCTTCCGTCCCTGCTGGTAAGTGCCTTCCGGGTAATTGGGTACCCGGCCGGGTAAAATGTTTCATTTAGCCCGTGTATCCGTTAACCGGTTTAAAAATAAAATAAAAATATGGACCCGGTTCAACACTAAAAATGACATTTACTGGGTGCATAAGTATTCAGCCCCTTAAGTCAGTACTTGGTAGAAGCACTTTTTTCAGCATTTACTGCTGAGTCATCTTAGATATGTCACTACTAGCTTTGCACAGTAGGATGGTGACATTTTTGCCCATTCTTCACAGGAATATTGATTCAGTTCTGATAATTTTTTTGGGGATCATCAACGGACTGCAATCTTCAAGTCTCACCATAAATGTTCAATTGTGTTCAAGTCAGGACTTTGGCGTGGCCACTCAAGAACATGAATTCCCTTATTGTTCAGGTCATTGTCCTGCTGAAATGTGAAATTCCTCCCCAATTTCAGAGTCATCTGATTCCAGGGCTGGCAGGTAACATTGTGGGGCTCAGTGCAGGGAACTGGTGCGGGGCATCTTATCTCTCCTTCGCGATGTCTTCCTGCAATGTCCCTCATCTTGGCGTCGCGAAGTCAAAAGGTGTCGTGCTGCCATTACAACGTGACGTTGTGACGTCAAGCAGCGTGACGTTGTCATAACAATGTGACACCCAGTTGTCATGGCATCACAATGCGATTTGAAGACACAGTGCCATAATGAGGGATACTGCAGGAAGACATCGTGTAGGAGAAGGTAAGAGTTACAGAGGCCTCACACTCTCCCACGGCATTCCGTTTAATTGTTGTGGGGAAGAGCACGGGGCCTGTGTAACCACGGGTGTCGGTGCACAGGCACCAAATGCACCACCATCCAGCCGGCCCTGGCTGACAAACAGGTTTTCCTCAATGATTCGCCTGTACTTTGCACCATCCATTGTCCCCTCTATCCTGACAAACTCCCCAGCACCTCATAAAGAGAAGCATCCCCATAACATGATGTGGCCACCACCATGCTTGCCAGTTTGGATTGTGGTATCTATTGTGTGTGTGTGTACCATGAATTACAAATCGCACTTGTTGGCACATTCAGTTCTCAGATAGATCTGCAACCCTACCTTTCCCCATTATCTCTTGGCATACAATGATTCTACTGCAGCCAGGGATTCTGGGAAATGACATGCAAATGAGCACACAGTGTCACATTTTACTTTACATTTCATGTCCATTTTAACATGGACCCCTATAAGCATATGGTAGGTACTATTGCAATACTGGTTTAAAAAAAAAAAGGTTGCTTTAATTGCTGTGTTTCTTGAGGATCCTGCAAGGTTGAAAGTCTTCAGAATGGATCAAAGGATATCGGACAAATCGTGATAATGGTAACCGTGAAATAGAAAGGCTTTGCGAGGGAAGAATGAAGGTCATGGCAATTCAACCTTTGAGAGGATACCTGAAGATGTTATTCTCTCTATGAGATAACGCTGCAGTACTTTTCTGAATTAAATTTCCATATGTCTAGGTGTACAAGAAAACCAATTTCCAGGCAATCACATATACATCTGAATGATCTTGCAATTTAAAACAGCAACCCCCCTGAAAAATAAAATAGAACTTGATGTCAGAACGTAATCTGATAGTTACTATTGTGCTTGATCTATTTGAACATCATTTATGGGTTGGCTATTTCCTTGCCATCAGTTGTTACCATGGCGACCACTGTTGTCTTAATGAGGAGCGTGAATATGTCATTGTCCATTTTTATTTCCCGTGGAGGCAATTTTTCCAAAACTGATCTGCATCATTCAATTGCAAAAAAAAAAAAATGTAAAAAGGGCGGACGGGGAACTGGGGGAACTGGAAAAAAAGAAGCAAAAAAGATTTTGCACTGTCAAAAGAAATTCGATGTATATTTGAGGGTGAGTAGTGCACATTGCTGCCTATGGGGGCAGTCCCTGCTAGGACCAAAGAGTATTAAAGCCAGTGACACATATCTAGGTGATTGGTGGGGTTTTTTGTATTTTTGTATTTTTTAAAGCAAAAACTGACATCAAAATAAAAATTTCAAGTTTTTAAACATGATGAGCTGAGACATGAGTGGGGGGTTCTTTTTCTCTGGCTATTCCCTTTTTGTGTGATGTCACTATGTTTAATAAGAGTTTGCACAGGAAAAGCACTACTAGCCCCCCTTATATCCTTTCTTTACTGGGTCTTTGATGAGAACGGGGTGGACCAAGGCTAGAAGTAATACGTGATTGACAAACACGCCCCAATTGAGGTACAAAAAGATAAAGAATAATTGCCTAAAGTAGTTAAAAAAGCAATAATTTTACGTTATAGGAATTGAGCAGGGGGTCTCTGGAGCTGAACTGCGTTAATTTCAGCTCCAGGGACCCCCTGCTTCCCGAGATACTTACCTCTGTAGGGGGTGCTGGAATCTCTTCAGGCAGCAGCTTTGACCGGGCTTGCTAGGGCCAACCTAATGGCATAATGACAGCTTTAAATGTCCTGCGTCTTGGTGACCAATCGGAAGCCATGACGTCATTCCTTGCGGGTTCCGATTTGGCCTGTTGACGAGGGACATTTAAACATGGAGATACCAGGCACCTCTACCGAGGGCAGTATTTCAGGGAGCGCCTGCTCATGAAGCGCCCCGGTCTTCGGGTGTGAAATTAACGTAGTTCAGTTCCGGAGATCCCCTGCTTCAATCCTATAACTAAAAAATTATAATAGTAAAAAACATAAACTGCAACGTGGAGTGTTGCTTTAATTTCCACAGGAACAGAAGCTAAATGTGTGCCATGAGTAGAGCTAAACTTATTGGTTTAAGGTAGCTGCGTTCTTGATAGAACGTTGTTTTTTCTGTCATCTTTAGGTTTGCAGTATTGACTGCCTACTTCTCATTGTTTAACTTCCTGCTTAACGTGACCCTTGATATATTACTGCACGTCTTGTACAGTCTTGCGAGCGCTGTAAAGCTGTAAAGCGCTGAGTACGTTAGTGGCCCGATATAAACCTATTTATGCAGACTTACTGCACAACAGTTAGAAATGTACTAGAAAACTCTACTCTGAAAAAGGAAAATATGCCCTAACACCCCAAAAAACATTGTAATGAGAAAGTAAGGTTCTAATTGCTGACCCCCACTGTCCCGTTTGAGGGGGCAGACAAAAGTTAACTAATGGCAGTTTTCTTTTTAATAGGATTGGTAGCGTTCACGAGCAGGGCTCTCATCACTTCTTTGTATCTTTTTGTGCATGTTTATCCTCGTTTTAATGTAACTGTATATGTAATATACGTAACTCTACTCCCATTGTACCACGCTGTAGAATATGTTGGCGCTTCACAAATCAATGATGATCATAATAAAATGTAGGTTGTGGACAGCATTTTAAAAAACTGCTACTGTATTTCTTAACTCATGCTTGACTGTGCAAATTGTGTAATGGAAAATATATATCTTGGTGCGCTAAGTGTATATCCCCAATGTATAAATGTAATGGCAAACAGATAAAAGTGCAGGGACACTAATCTCAAAAGGTATTAAATTTCAAATAAATGCACATGTTAATTCTCAGCAAAACATAACATATACAAAGACATCTCAGATGTATCCAGTGAATAAATATTAAAGTCTTGAAACAAGTGTCCAAAATAAAAAAATAAATAAATATATATATATATATATATATATATATATATATATATATATATATATATATATATATATATACGATACAGTTCTGTGGCGAAATGCTTTTATTTGTGCGAGCTTTCGAGATACACTGATCTCTTCTTCTGGCGGTGTTCCAATGAATAAAGCATACAGGTGGTTTACTTAAAAACAGTGTATGTTGGAATGTATCTGTGACTGAATCCTATCCCCCTCTCCCCCCCCCCGTAGTATGTGATTTATGACTTGAGGTGTTAAATAGTCCCTGAATGTTAGTGATGTAAGAGAGAGAGTGTGTGTGTGTATGTATATGTATTATGTATGTGTGTGTATGTATATATATATATATATATATATATATATATATATATATATATATATATATATATATATATTATATTAGTAAAAGATAAAAATAAAAGTCCCAAACAATAATAAAATGATGTGATCGTATCAATAAAGGATATCCATTCCAAAAAATGCCTGCTGGCTTATATAGATTTTTTTCGATGGATTAATGACCCATAGCTGAGCCCAGGTAGCTTGTTACCTATGCATTGAATGAAAAAAAGAGAAGCGCGCAGGGACAAGCAATAGAATAGTAAAGTTTAATGTATAAAAAAGCAACAAGATAAAACAGTAATGCCCTTACAAGATTTCAGAGCTTTAACGCTTCAATTACCATACATGTGGCTCCGATGTTGATCCGAGACCCTTTATCGAGTCACGCAGGCACGTCTGGTGATTCTGCAGAGAGAAATCGAAGAAACGCCTCTTTGGGAATAGCACTCTGTGCATCACTTGTGCCAGCCAAGGTTTGTGGAGCCGGTCCACTTCCTCTGGGATCCACCCTTGAAGAAGTTGGCTGGCACCACGAAACGCGTTGGCATTGTGGAACAAGGCCGTCTCCCATATTCCGTTTGCATGGTGCACTGGGATTGAGCCGTTCTCTCTCTTTGATCCTGCGGCTAAGTGAACTCTCCCTTCACACTGACTTGGGTGTTCCGATTTCGTCGATCCAGCCAAGAGGGGGCAGACCATCTTCTCCCCTGGCTAGGGGAGACAACTGCCTCTTCGTGGGACAGTCATACAGAACCTTCGCTGGAGGCAAGTGACGCACGGATTACTATTCCCAAAGCGGCGTTTCTCCGTTTTTTCATCTGCGGAATCACCTGATGCAGACAGACTGTCCTGCATGACCGGAGGATAAAGGGTCTCGGATCAACATCGGAGCCACTAGTCTGGTGATATAAGCGTTAACGCTCTGAAATCTTGTAAGGGCATTACTGTTTTATCTTGTTGCTTTTTTATACAATAAACTTTATTACACTGTTGTGTTTCCCTCCGCTCTTTGCAAATTGTGTAATGCAGCTTTAAGTAAGCCTCAGTAACTATTTTACTGTATCAACATTGTTCATGTCCATGCTTTAATACGGTTCTTCCAAAAATTGTGTCGTGAACTACATTTTTCTTGGTTAACCATTTCTTACTTTGGAATAGTATCCTGATCCCTTGAGCATTACTGAATTCTTTTACTTTTCCTTCCTTTATTGCAAAAACAATGATTTAATAGTCATAATCTACATTGAAACAGTATGCAGAAACGTACATTTTTGAAGTGCGTGCTGACCCTTTTTGACCATTGGTTTTTGTTGCAGTGTATGTGCTTAATTAAACAGCATGCAATGCAAACAAAACCGAATCACATCAAAGCTTTCCTCTGGTCTGCTCGTGTCTGCCTGCTGAAGCTGGGCATCAGGAGAGAATTATCTGTCAGAAGGAAAGTTAAACTGTTAAAGCATAGAGGTACATTTTTTACCAGGGGAAGCACTTTTCTGATCATTAACTTATCGTATTCAGGTTCTTGCTGTCACTTCTTTTTTTTAAATTATTATTAATATTTTTTTTTTTTTAACCAGGCAACTAAGCTGAGCTGCTTCTTGTTTCTTTCTTTTAGGGCTGGCGCCCGGCAGAGCGCTCTGGAGAAGGATCTCAAGAACGTGCAGGTCTTGGTCAACGAGCACGATAACTTTCTGAAGTGGCTGCAAGAGGCTGAAACAACACTGAACGTACTGATGGATGCGTCACAGCGGGAGGGTATTCAGCAGGATGTTGCCAGTTTGCGCCAACTCAAAATCCAGCTAAAGGTAAGACCCGTAATGGGTTATTGACTACATTTCAAGCTGTTAACTGTGCTTTTGGGGGAACGACCAGTGTAGCACGTGACATTGTTTCCCCCCAGGTAACACAACTTGTCCCATTATAATATAGAAGATCACAGATTTTCCATAGGATTCAATGGCACAAAACATCAGACTGCTATATCTGCATAACTTTGTAAAGATTGGAGGCATCTGTCTCTGCCAAAGTATGGAAAATACCATTTGAAAGGTTATTATGTTGGCACAAATGAAAGCAATTTATTGAACTTTCTTTACTATATACTTAAGTCGCATGTTTTTGGGACACCATATGCCAATTGTGTGTTAAATGAGGGCCATACTTTTCATTATTAGGTATACACTGCAGCATACACAGCTCTTTTATTGATCCTTTGACATCAAACACAATCTTGCATTCCAATAATAAAATAGTCGCAATATTTTTGGTCGCATATAATCAAGGTGTCAGTTCTAAATAGATCTGGAGTGTTGCCTGGTTTCATTATTTCTTCTGAGAGGAATCAATGTGTTCCATCTGTGATGTTAGAGGACCAAAATATGAAACGATATCGATCAATACTAAAAGAAAAATAAATGCTGTTATCCGATGTAGGTGTTGTGGGTAACAAAAATAGAAATCGATGTCTTTGAGTGAGTGTTTGTTGCTTACTTCTGAAAAAATGCTAATATCTTATAGTAAATGGCTACGTTTTGTGTGTATTAAAGGAGCAAGTCCCTCCTAGGACAGAAGTGAACGAAGAACAGTAGTGTGTTTAATAGGTTAAATGTAGATGATTGACACCTTTAAAACAAACAAAACAACCCCGAGTGTTTGTATTTTTAGATAATGTTTTAGAATGTTAAACATAGTAATCAAAAGCATTGGAGGATTTGTACAATATTTAATGCCTTTCACGGATTTGCTGACTATCGGTGCTTGAAAGTAAAGAATTGTTGCTTTCGTTTTGTCCATTGTTTAGTATCTTAAAGCCATCATTAGTCAACCAGGTAAATAGAAGTAGCTGATTTGCTTAAATTCAGCAAACCCAGAAAAAAGGGAAACAGTTATTTTTAACAGGATGGAAAAATAGTAAAACAAAGGGGACAATCTTTCTAAAGCACATGACATTGGTAACTTGTTTCAAAATGACCTGCTACATTGGATTCTCCTGTAAACATTCAATGATTAGGATCTGTTATCAGCTCATTTACTAAACCAGTGTTTCCCAACGCCAGTCCTCAGGGAACCTCAACAGGTCAGGTCTTAAGGATATCCCTGCACCAGCACAGGTGTCTCAGTCAAAATGACTGAGCCGCTGATTGACCCACCTGTGCTGGAGCAGGGATATCCTTAAGAACTGACCTGTTGGGGTTCCCTGAGAACTGGAGTTGGGAAACACTGGACTAAAGCAATACTGGCATTTTCAAACTAGATTTGTTCATTTGTTAACCAGAAATACATTATGGAGGGAGGATCACACTAACAAATATCAGAATATAAATATATTTATATAATATACTAATAGGTGCTCATGTCTAAGGTGGGGAACCCTTACACCACCAAAATATACAAAATAGCTGAAGAACACGAAGACACCGCACTCCAGAATGCTTTTTTCTGGCAAAATATAATATCAGAAATACAAATGTACCAGAGAAAGTAGACCGTAATAAAGCATACCGTGAAAAATATATATCATTTACAAAAAATATGAAGTCTTAACCAAAAATAATCATCCAAACCAATAATGCTTAGCAGTATACCAATGGAGGTGAGGTAATGGCATAACGTTTCGTGGTCCTGCCTGTGTATATTGTTTTGTAAATTATATATATGTGCAGTAAACATTATTATTGTCTATTTTATCTGCTACATTTGTATTTCTGATTGACATTTTTCCAACAAAAATCTTTCTGAAACTAGATTTGTTCAAATGTACTGCAATTGGTAAATTAACCCCTGGCGTGTAGTGGATGTGACAATCTCACATGCCCTGAATAAACTACTAACCTTAGCGAGGAAGTAAGCATTGGACATGTTATTGTCTTTCCCTTAGTATAATGCTAAAGAGTGGGGGAAACCGTTTCATGCGAAGAAAATCCTGCGTGTGCAGCCAACACAACACGGACAAACAATTTCTTCAAAGTGCAGGTCTCCTCTACGACAGAGATACAAAGTAGAGCTCTACTCATAAGTTCATAATGCAATTCTCCATTTAATGTGACAGCCAAGAACAGAGGAAAGACAACGTTTCAGGTCCCATATGGACCTTTCATCAGGCTGACCATTTATTGCTATGCAGTGTGTTTCTTGTCCTCCTGAGAGGGAAGGGGTTAACAGCCTGGGTATGGGGGAGTGAGAGATGTTTTAGGTTTATTTTTGGCTTTTTTAAATTAAAAAAAGCAATCCAAGCCTCTTTTTTTCAGTTTAATGTTTGAGGACATATCCATATGTAGATTTATGTAACGCCAAGCAAGTACCCAGCGTTATACAAAATGGACACAGGGATAAGGGGACATATAATAACATAGGACATGCCTCAGCCGAAAAATAAAGACTCGGAAAAGTAATCTACATACTGAAGACCTTCACTGAGGAGGGGGGCCTTAGAAGGCATCAATTATTATTTCTTATTCATTCAGATCACTGAACTGTAACACACAAACCTTCATTGACCTCTGTGTGATCAGCAGTTGGCGAATAACCCCCCCCCCCTGTCTCTGTCCTATCTTAGGATACGCTTATGGTGCCGGCGACGTGGCGGTCGCTGGAAAATCAAATAGAGATGACTTCCAGCGTTTGCGACCAATTCGTCGCTCCGTCGTGTTGCGCTTACTATAAGCGCACGCGACGGCGGCAATGCATTTGTTTTGCCGCAACGTCGCGTCACCGGCACTATAAGCGCAGCCTTAGTCGCTGTTCTGCTACATGCAGGAGAACACATGGAGGCCAAGTGAGCCCAGGATCTGAACCACTACTTGATTTGAGACACCTTAATTGGTACCTAAATGCATTCACTTGGAAATTCAAATATTGCTGGAGATTTGAGGTCTTATTCTCTCATCAGACAATGGCCCGTTTAGTGCATATTTGTTTATATAACCATTCTTAAAGCATGGAATGAGAATATGTTGAACAGTAGCCAGCTGTGGATCTGATCATTGACGAAGGGTGAAACCTAGAACACAGAACTTTGCTATTTTTTAAATAATTTTTTCTTCTCAAGAAGTTCTCTTTTGAGAATAAAACAGTAAGTATATACAAATAAATATTGCTTTTGCCCATCCTTTAATAGTAAGTTCCTTAACTCGCTAGTAGCAAAGGGTTTAAGGTCTAAGTTCTTAATACAAGCCTGGGGTAGGAATTTGAGGGAGTGGGCAGCAGTAAGGTGCATGAGTAATTGCAGAGTTAAACCTTAATTTGACTTTACTGATTCGCCACAAAAAGACATCGCTCTTTCCCTCAGCTGACTGTATTTTTTAACTGGTTGATCGCTCTGGGGCGAAGCTATTTCCTAGGTGATTTCTAACTCGAGTTGTCTTCCATTTAAAATAAAATGAATGGCATGTATTCTTGTGATAGTTTGGGATTGAATACACACTGCAGTAAAACAACAGTTTGACAGCGTGAATAAGGAGGGCTTTCTACTGTTGTTTTGTTTTTTCATTCGGGATTTTTTTTAAAGTCAAGGAATAAATTAGGGGTGTCTCTCCTAGTCAGGGGTGTAATTTGACCATGTACAATTTGAAAATATGCATGCTACAGATGTATGCAGGAATTACTGTTTATGTTTCCGTGACGATCGCGGCCTGGATGGATTAACGCTACGGGTGGGTCTGATCTCGAAGTATGGACCCCCCACAGCGTGATCACCGTGGACAGCAAGTCTTGCTACATCTGTATATATTTGTGCACCAACCTCCGTCTTGGTCAAGGAACCAATGTCTATTGAGGGTGGGGGGGGGGGGGGGGGCAACTTTAGTAGGAAAATGTGATGGTATATAGTTTCTCAGATACGTGAAAACCTGGTAGTGCGCTACTGTACATGCTGTACATGCACTTTCTGTATGCACGTTACTGTGCACGTCAAAAAATATTGTAATATCTATGCACACTCATAAAAATAAACAAAAACTTAGTTTGGGGTGCTCAACATTGGAAGCCTACCTCAAATAGACAAATAAAATAAAAAATGGAAAAAAAAAATCAGATGGTATAGTACTCTAAGGGCTCAATAGATATATTTAATTTATTGAAAATAAAATAATGGGGTGCCAATGTTTCTTTGGGACATAAAGGGTGAGGATTTTCGTTAATGTGCATGTACCACTGTGTACTTGCCTTGCAATGCCTTTGGTCTTCTGTTAAAGGCCAATGTCTGATTCCACAACATCCAAAGCACAAGCAAACACACAGCCAGCACTTTGCAGTCCGGTTTTCATATACTGATCCAAGAAAATCTATAGTTTTGCAACTTGCTAAATGTTTTGGTGCGTTGAATTGATGAGGCAAGATGAGGAAGTTCTGTCATTCCAAGGCAAGTCTAGTGGGAAGAGAGTGAAGTACAGAGGGTCTGTGCACCCAGGTCCTGTGCTAGACAACCTGCTAATGCGTAAGTTTGTTATCTTAGTGTTATTTTATCATATTGTGTTAATGTTTTTCTCCCCTATCATACTGTACTTAGAATATGTTGACACCTTATTAATAAACAATAATGGTCGAGGTACCGAACGGGTGGTCAAGTTACACCTAACAAGTAGGCGATTCTAAACCAATTTAAAAATAGGGGAAACTTGTCAAATTAATTTTCAAAACAGTCATGCTATATATTTAATATTTCATCAGTGGTGAGTCAGGGGCCTGTTTTAAGATTAGAAAAAAAAAAAAAACATTTGATCTAATCATTAGATCAGTTTAAAAAAAAATAAAAGATAAAGTGAAAATGTCAGTACTTACAGATGTAGCGAGACTTACTGTCTCCAGAGCTATGTCTGAAAAAGCTTAAAGCCGCCACTCTGGAGGTAATGCTTCTGAAACTGAAAGGCGGCTATTAACCAGGGGAAGCAGGATCTTTGCTGATCGATCACGGGAGAACGAATCGTGAGGCAGCTTAGGTAATGAAAACAAATAAAATCTATGCTGTACTCAAGTATGTAATTCTAGATCCAAAAGTCCATATAATACGAAATGCTTAGTCCTCCAAGGCTGGATTCCTCAGCTCTTCAGGACCCCCACATATACAGAAAATGACAAAAAAAAAAGAGGACAAGCACAGCCTTTTCTTAGTAAAATAGAAAATATAGTGTATCAAGAGTCACAATAGCCCCCAATCCTCACTTACATCTAGGATAAAAACAATGTGCTCACCCAGGAGACCGGAGACAAAGGAGCTGGGCTCCACAGAGTATAATCATCACTGTTTAGATCTTGCAGGTACGGAGAACACACCCCTTCACTGTCCTGCTGTTAGCTAGCTTGGAGCAGGATTTAGGGCGTTCGCGTCACCCTGTGTTACCCTGTTCTCTTCCGGATTCTCCTCGAAATGGGTTTGTGGTCTCACGTCTACAATGTCTGCACAGCCCCACCAAGCAACCCGGCTTCTCTTTACGGGGAGAATACGGTAGAGAACGGGGCAACACATATTTTCTATTTTACTAAGAAAAGGCTGTGCTTGTCCTCTTTTTGTCGTTTTCGGCATAGGTAATATGTTTTCATTAAAGATAATGAAAGATTGAATATATTTAAAAAAGAATAAATATATATATATGTAATAATAATTGAGGAAATGAAATGGTTCATTGGAAGCAGTTGGGTGTGACCCACACATGTTATGTGTCTGAGAGGCTTCAGTCCATTTTTTTAAGGCTGCAGCAATTCAATGTCTTCAATAAAGTGACAGCATATTGAGGATTGTTTTTTTTTTAGACCTGTTTTTTTAAGTCTAGTGTAACGGTGTTCCTCCCCCCACCGCCCCCCCAATAGCGAGGGGCCAATACAGGGTGTATGGTGCATATACCTGCTGGCAACAGGACGGCAGAGTCGTCCGAGAAGACTTTGGGACACAGGAACAGGCTTGTGGGGTTCATACCCCACATAATATTTAGCAGTGCGCACCTCCATCTGCCGTAGGCTCCAGGGAAATGGAGATGATCTCCCACGGTAGAACTGATTACCTCTCCCCCCAGTTAGATCACACACCAGGCCGGAGGTATATTGCAAACAGGAACGGTTTATTACTACTGTCTGCAGTAACACAACAGGTACTCAGCAGTCTTCTGCCGGATACAGTCTCTTGGCTCAGTTATCACTGAAGATGGTCCCTGGACCGCCACTACAGGCCAAGGGCACCCGCAGCCGTCCTAGCTCTTCCCCACCTCCCTAGCGGAGACAGAGGTATTGGTTCACACTCACTCCTTCCCGTAGGGAAGAGCACATGGCTAGGCCCCTATCTCAGGCTCCGAGTCGTGTGACCTGCCTTCCTCAGAGGGAAGGAACAACCTCCAAATTTAGAGCGGTCCTTCCCTTAAGTACAACAAGATGGTAGGCACCCCGCTGTCCCAGCTACAACAGGATGTACCACCCCTTGCTGTCACTCAAGTGTAGTACCAAAGGTGAAGGGGAAAACCCCATACCAACTACTGGCAAAAAAACAGACAAAGATGCCCAAAGCTACTTCCAATGTGACAAAAATACACAGTGCAATACCTATATATTCTCTTGAAAAAAGGGTCATTTAGTTTAACCCTTTGGCCAAAGCATCTTAAGCCTGCTGCCACTTTCAAGGCATGACCGTAGCAGGTCCTAACACTCCCTGGGTTAAAATTCTTATTAACCTGTATAATTACAGGAAGAATGATCACATTGGATCTGTCGTAACCTGGCAGAATGAAACTGACCTGCCAACTTGGAAAGTGGGGAGGGGCAAGCTTAAACCTTGGGGGGGAGGAGCCACTACCCTCCCAAAAGCAGCCGAGACCAGCTGCACACAGTTAATAAACACACAGATACCCAACAAGCTCTGAGAAACCCTGGCAAGCCTGTTAATACCAGGGTTTACCATATAGGTAGAATAGTAGCCATGGGGTAACCCGCTACACTAGCAATAATGGGGGTACCTTTCAGAGGCGAGAGAAATAGGCGCTGGACTGGTGCAGATGCACAGATATGTACAGATCACCTGTTACTTGGAGTCTGCTGTTCCGATGCCACAGAAATAGAAGCAACTACCTTATAATATTTCTTCACATAGAAAATTCAACCAAAACCTTTGAAGGTTTTAATAAGACCATTGCGAGACTATAATAACAATTTGAATTGGCCACATAGGAAAACAAAGCTTATCTAATACTATGCTTTTAGTCTGCTGTCCTGTCATTTATAAGACGGCACAACCAGTTCAATGTATTACTTGGCTATTTGCTTATTTAGATATAAGCCTAAGTACTCCAGTCATAAACTGACAGGCATTTATGCAATTTTCACATGTTCGATCCCTCTGGACTCTAGATGTCATGTTTTGTTACCCATAACCCTGTTGTCTCTTAATTCTGCGAGGACTGATGGCTTAACTGTCTCTTGTCCAATCTTATTAACTTGAGAGCATTTGCCTTTTTTCTTTGGCTCTGCTTCATTATGGCGCTGTTTTCTGGGTAATTCACTCTTAACACATCGCCTTCAAAAAGAGACGTTTGCATTCATAAAGAAGGCTTTTAAGGCAATAGCTCCTTCCAAACTACATATATATAGATATATAGATATGGATATATATATATATATATATATATATATATATATATATATATATATATATATAAAATACCTAACCAATTATATGAAATGGTTCACCCTCAATTTTACCCTTTTGCAATTTAATTCCCATGGCTATGCTGCTTTCCAAAACGTATAAAATGTTACGCGCGTGCCAAAACCTCTACTACTGTACTGTATGGCAGCAGCATATGCATCATTTTAAACCCCAAACCATTGACTTCCTCACAGATTGATTTGAAATAAAATGAAAATACATGGAGATGTAAAACCTGTTCTCGTATGGAACATGTTCAATATCTATTTTATAGTTACATTTAAAAAGCAAATTTCTCTCATTGTACTTCCCAAAGCTGTTTTTATTTATTTTTTAATCTGATGCTTTATTCAGTAGATATACGCTTTTGAAATATTAAGTGTATGGGCGTTTGAAATGAAGCTCTCACCGGAGCCCAGTACAATCTATTGGTTACCATGGTTACCTTAGACGCCATCGATGATGCAAATCATGTTCTCCAACATTACAAAAACTTGTAAGAGCAAGACATGCTTACAGGGCAATATGTTAACATTATATTCGAGTTAAACTCATGAGCTTCACGTTTAAATGGGCAGTTCATCTTAGGACAGAAGTGAACTAAGAATAGTGGCATTTACAAAAAAAAGTGGACAGATATAGGTATTTGTAAACAATTTTATAAACCTGGAACGTTTCCACAGTAAATCAACGCTTTGGGGAGTTTTTACAATCTTTATCTAATGTCTGGGAATGGCTCAAAACTGTAGGTTTATCCACTGCATTGTATAGTCATTATGACTCCATCACTTGTCAAACAAAGTAAGTAGCTGATATGCTTGAATTTTTTGTGGACCCAGATAAAAACGGAAACATACATTTTTACAGAATGCCAATAAGTAATACTGCTACTTTAAAGCAGCACTTTCTCTTGGCCCCCCTTTTTATTACGTGTAGGAAGCTGGGTGTCTCCGGATGTGAACAGTGTTAATTTCAGGTTTGGGGTCCCTCTGGTTCTCATAGAGGTTGCAGACGGTCACATCCTGGTATGTTAATCCACCCTTGTCACGCGGACCAACAGGAAGTCGCAACGAATGATGTTGCAGCTTCCTATTGGCTTGCATAACACAGGAGATTTGAACTTCAATTTGTTTCCCCTGGAGGGGATGCTACCGGCTGCACCTTCCCCACTAAGCATCTCGAGAAGTATGGGGTCCCTGGAGCTGAAATAAACGTGGTTTAGCTCTAGAGACCCCAGATGTCCTATACATGTTTAAAAAAAAAAAAGAGAGAGGGTGCCAATTACACTTAAAAGTGCTTTTGTTGGAGAATAGATGACTTGTTTTACTGAAATGAGATAAGAAGGCTGCAGCGATTCCAAAGTTGCTGAGATCAGGGAGTTTTAAGAAATTTTCTTAGACCATTCACAGGAACACACAGACACCGGTACCAGTCCCAGCAAATAACCACTTTTACCACCGTATTTCTCTTCAAATTGAAGGATCGAGCACCAGTTTAGCCTTGTCTGGTAGAAAGCAAACTCCAGCACTGTGGCTTAGATCACATTAATTTGAAGATTAGAAAAAAAAAAAGAAATGTTTCTTTATATGGATCTCTATTGTATGGGCATAATCAAATTAAGTCAATTGATTGATTGTTTTGCTTTAAAACTATACATTTGTTTATTCTATAATTGCTTTTAGAATTCAGTCATTTTACCTTTTTTTTATTTATTTTTTAGAATAATTAAAGTGAGCTCTTTAAACGCCTCAAAGTGGGTAGGACAAAGTGCTTTAGAAATGCTATATTAATGAATAGGAAAGCCAAATATAGACATTGTATTGCTGTAATACTGTATTTGTATTATTCGTACACATCCTGCCTAATTGTTTTTGCAATGTATATCATCCATCGTCTCCCCTGCGTGTGCGATCCGTTCTCATTTAGCATGAGGCTGATGGAATTAGAGCAGCTATCCCTCCGTTCTCCTCTGAAGATTTATACCAGTCTGTTCTTCACTGTCGTGGAGGTACATTCAGTCAGAGACAAGCTGAGAGAGCAAGCACATCCTTCACAAGCAGGGTGCACACATCGCTCTCTCCCTCATTCCGTCCAACAATAGAACTCGGCTTTGAGGAAGGAACTATAGGGTTATATCCACCCTCTCTTCGCCATGGACTCCACAAAGTCTATAAGGTTTTAATATTTCCGTTCTTCAAGTCTCCCTGTATTGAGTGGGGTTTCCACAAGGAGCAGCAGGCGTTTGGCTGCAGCAGGCTGCTGCTCTGGCAATGCACGGAATCTGGGAGTCTTACTGGAGCCTTGGTTGTAAGGATTTCATGTCAGGCATTCAAACTTAGGAGATGCCACCCTCCTCTGCCTTTGAAAGCAGTGTGGGCTTTGGTCTCTTTAAAGGCTCTTCTTTTGTGTGTGCGTGTGTGTGGAAACGAGCATGCTCAGACAGCTGGCAAATGGTTGTCCAGTGACCACGAGGGAATGATTGCCGCTTTTCATTTATAATGCAAATTCGGAGGTGCCTCCAGGAGTGTGGCAAACTTAAAATGATGGCTGTGGTGAGAACATCTCTGCAGAAAGTTGTGGTCTTGTTGCATCGTTTGCAGAGGATGGCGGTGTCATCACCACGTTACCAGAAGCTGTGTAAGGTGAGTTAGGCGCTTCTATGTTGCCAAGAACCCCTTTTGCGATTGGGGGGGGGGGGGGGGTTGCTGCCAGTTTAATGGAGCGAAAAAAAGAATTTGTGAAGTTTCTTGAAAAGTTTTCATAGCTTTGGTGTAAGATCATAAATTCTTGTTTAACCCATTTGTCGTCAGAGGGTTAAGTTCCCAAATATCAAACAAAGTGTCCCAATCTACTACAGTTAATGTGGACAGTGCATAGATGATCTACAGCATATGTATCCTAGCATTTCATATTTTTTATAGCAAACAATCAACTTTTGATTTCTCTCTGAATGTAATTTATGCAGTTTTGTCTCACGCAGCACTTTGCAAAATAAACATACAGTACACACAGACGGCAGTACAAGTAAGTAGAGGTGCAATACAGGGTGAAAGGCATCATATGTACAGGCAAACACTGTAAGGCACAGGTGCTCAACTCCAGTCCTCAACACCCACCAACAGGTCAGTTTTAAGGATATCTCAGCTTCAGCGCAGGTGGCTCAGACTCTGCTTCAGCAAAGGTGGCTCAATCAGAGTCTGCTTTAGCACAGGTGGCCCAATCAGAGGCTCAGTCTTCAGATTGAACTACCTGTGCTGAAGCTGGGATATGCTGAAAACTTGACCTATTGGTGTGGGGGGAGTGGGTTAGGACTGTAGTTGAGAATCAATACTGTAAGGAAATTTCCACCTGGGAGAGTTCACAGTTAGTGCTAAAGTACAAACTTTTTTTTTTTTAACCTTGTCTACAAATTGGGGTGCGCAATTTCTGCACATTTTTGTTTTTACAATAAAGCAGACTAAATAAATAAGGGAAGGATACAATGACTGATAATGTGACTACACAATAACACAAATGTGCTGTCAGTGTTGTAGTGTTTGGGGTTTCGCAGCATTTGGCCATGCAGTTATCACCACCACTGCCAGTCTATGGTTTAAATTTGCAAATTGACCGGTGCTCGTTAATTTTAGGAATCAGGGCAACTTGGTAACGACAGTGTACCATTTTATAAATGCTTTTAATTTGTTTTATTATCATGCAGTTGCACCCGGAATCATGAAAACCTCCCCATTAACTGTCAACGTGGTTAACAACATGTGATTATTAGCATGTAAGATTAATGAAGCAGGTATTCTGTTTTACTTTTAGTTCTGCTCATATTATCTCTGTATTGCCTTGTAGTCTAAACGAACTTGAAGACTGTTTGCATGGTTAACACTGAATGAAAATTAGAATTGTACTTTGGATTTGAATTAATAGTGATGCTGTGTTTGTGTCCTTGGGTTTTCAGAGAGAGAGAAAGCCAGATACACTCCGAGCAACCAGCTAATAATGTATCTGTGTGTTAACACAGACATATGACACTGTACGTGTGTGTGCAACCGCGTATTTAGGGACAATTGAAAAGTTTTTTGTTATTTGTGCTGCAAAATTCAGAATGCGATTAACCTATAATATCCCATTTCCAGATCTTGGTGTGGTTGTTTTTATAATTATTACTGCTTGCAGAATTGAGTTCTGAATTTAGAAACTTGCCTGCCCCCCCCCCCCCCCTCTCACAATGCATAGATCAATGTGAAACTTTTTCTTATGGAGAACCAAAAAGTGATATATTTACTTGCGATGCTTTGCACGTCCCTTTGGCAGTGCATGGGGTTAGGAGCATAACACATCTGTGCATTTACTCCTTATATACAGTATACAGTAAAGCAACATTTCTTATTCAGCAGGAATATTCTCCTCCTCCTGCACGGTGCAATAATACAGCACTTGAGCTGGTGTTTCTAGATCCAGGAATTATTCTGCTTTCCAGGTCTGTCATGTTTATTTGCGTGGTGTCACAGTCTCACCTAAAGTAACCAGCTGGAAGTCATTCTACAGCAGTGGTGACAAACTCCGTCCTTATGGGCCACCAACAGGTCAGGTTTTAAGAATATCCCTGCTACAGCTCATGGCTCAATGAGTGGCTCAGTGATTGTGACTGACCCAGCTGTGCTGAAGCAGGGTTATCCATAAGACCTCTTGGTGGCCCTTGAGGACGGAGTTGGAGCACCCCTGCTCTAGACATTAATGTTTTTCTTTAACATTTTATTGGGATTTAGAAAACCTATAAGGACAGGCAAGTGATGGGGCTTCAAAATATTTTGGCTTTGGTCTCGGTATAAGTAGAGGAATTTTTGGACCATTGGATCTGGGTAATGATAGTAATTATTTCTGCAGATAGCATCATACTTGCCTTTATGAAAGCGTCACAATCATTGACGGCTCCTTATAAACGTTCTGTGATTCTGACCTGTAACATATGGCTGAATAGTACACATGAGATTCGAAGAGCTCTTTCCTTTGTTGTCAGATCACTTGTGAATTTGTTGGATGATGGATATCACTTCGTATTTCTAACTTACTAGTTGTAGTGTCATTAAAAAGTATATTACAGTAAGGGCAATTAAAATGTGGACTTTATAACCATTGCAGAATGTGATGGCAGATACACTAGATCTATTCAAGAAAAGGCTAGTCATCTTTTTTACAAAGGATAGGTATACAGGGATATACGAAATAAGTAAACATGGGAAGGATGTTGCTCCAGTGACAAATCTGATTGCCATTATTGGAGTCAGAAGGAATTGATTTTTTCCCTTACAAGACGACATTAGATGATGTTACTCCTTTCTTTACCCCTTTCTCTGGATCAATATACTGTAAATACAAATGTAGGATAAGTATTGGCCGTCTAAATCTAACATAGGTTAAACTCGATGGACATTCTGTGTCTTTTTTTCCAACCTCATCTACTATGTAACTACTGTATGTAACTATTGTATTTGTATGCAGAAAAAAACAGTTTTATAAAGAGAAGGGGAGCTCATTGGATGCAGTTTTTGAAAACGTTATTTTGTATTAATGATACACATACATAAAGATGGAGGTGCTTTTAAACATCCTACTTCATTTAAAAAGGAAGTACTGTAGAAATGTAACTTTGGAAAGCACGCAATGCTCATTAAAGTGTGACAGTGCTGATTAGGGCACTATCACAAGGACATTCCCATTCTTACATCCACACCGAGAACCTTTATCAAGCAAACTGAATTTAAGCCTTTTTATACAGTACATTGATTTGTGCAGAATCCTTTCCCATAGATATATTTTGAATGGATAAAATAAGCAGGCCAGAGCTACTCTGTGAGTAGGGATATATATATATAATATATTATATATAATATATATATATATATATCTCAGGATTGAAGCAGGGGGTCTCCAGAGCTGAACCCCATTAATTTCATTTTTGGGGACCCCATGCTTCCAGGGATTCTATCCTCCAAAAGGAGGTATCTCTCTGCTTCTCAAAGCTCCAGCGTCACGTGGGCCAACGTGAAGCCACACCGGATGATCTCACAGCTTCCTATTGGCCGACAGGACACGGGAGCTTTGAAAAGCAGCCATTATGTGAACCCTGGTATGCAGCTAGGGAGGCTACCGGCACCCCCTTTACAGAGGTAGGTATCTACGGAAGCAAGGATTAACCGGACCTGAAATGAATGGGGTTCAGCTCCGGAGACCCCCTGCTTGAATCCCGTGTATAAAAAAAAATAATGTAACACGTGGATTACTTTTTTAAGTACAAATTTTATTAAGTGGAATTTTGTTTCATTTGGATTATTATATAGTATTGTTATGAATCAATATCTTTGTCACTTATCTGCATCATAATGTAGAAATAGTGTAAGGTTTTAGTTTTTGGACAAGCTCTTTTTGAGAAGTAACATTTTGTATTAAAGTGTATTGGCTTTTATGCCGCATATTTTCTTATTTGCCTTAACCAGAAGATTCCACTTTTGTTGCAAAATCATGCACTTTGTGCCTGATGAGCAGACGACAAACCGTTACTTTGACATTTTAGGGACCAGACGTAAGACTTTGGGATCTTTTGTCTAAACTCCAAAATCTTTCTTGTACGGCCAAGAATCGTCACCTCTTATTGCAGAGAATGAGTTAACGATTTGCTAACAATTCTGGAGCTTAAATTGACCACTTTGTTTTGTAGGTTGATCGTACAAGCAACACCATATTATAACACATTTGCTCTTGACATTTTTTGTATGTGTATACCAGTGGTTTCCAACCTGTTTTTGGTTAAGGAACCCTATGTGAAATTCTGAGGAACCCCAACCCTCTTTAATAGCGCGTCCGAGATCAGATGCAGATTCATGGTATCCCTGGTTCAAATACAGTATATATTTGTGTGCAATAACTGTATTTGATCCAATCAAAAACTAGGTTTACTTCTCAATAAGTATTAAATAGAACAGCCCAACTTTAACTCCAATATATGAAAGGTTTATATGAATAGTTTGTGTAAACCTGTAGCAAAGAAACAATAATGTTATAGTAAATAAGAACTGGGTCTTAAAGCACTATTTAGAAAATTCACAATAACAGTCACATTATTATCATTATTATTAGGCACAACTATTATTTCACATCAATATTACACTCTTCCCCCTCCCAAAATAAATAAAACACTACTGGAAGATTTTCAAGTGAACGAAAAAAGGAGGAATTACAGGCAAGCTGTGAATTGGAAATTGCTTTGGGTTGTCAATAAAAAAAAATATCACTTGTGAGCACGTTCACATTGTCTTACCCAGGTCCACAAATCTGACATTCCCCATGATCTCATAGCATACAAGGCTTCCACTGCAGCCAGGGATTCTGGGTAATGACAGGCACATAGAGCAGGGGTGCACAATCTTTCCATAATGCGCCCTCTGCCTGCTTCCCTTTCTGCTCGCGCCCCCCCTCCCTTACCTGCTCTCCGGCGTCAAATGACGTGACTGTGCGGTGTAATTTGGCGCCGAGTTGCCATGGCGATGCGTCGCCGAAGAGAAGGTAAGTGAAGTTGCAGAGGCCTCACGCGATCCCCCGGCAACAATTTAAATGACTTGGGGGAAGAGCGCGGGACCTCTGCAACCGCAGCCCCCCCTGAACAATCTTGCGCGCACCCCAGTTTGCGCACCGCTGACATGGAGCATTCACGTATCACTTTCTTCTTCTTGTCCAATTTAACATAACACCTATAAGCTTATGCCTGGCGTCTTACACTGTTTTTTGAGCACAGCCTGGGATGTGTCAGTGGAACCGCATCTATGGAGTGTCTCCGAGTTCCAGCAGGTGTCACTGTAAGGCAGTGGCAGAGTCTCTGTATGATGGAAGTGTCTGCTTTGAAGAGATAATAGAACAAGGATTACTAACCATAGATCATTGCTCTAATTCTCTTGCATTTTCAGCTCAGCTCTTTGAAGACCTGTATTTGCACGTACTGTACTTGTGTTAAAAGTATGCAAGCGACTGCAAATGAGTGACAGAGTTTTACTGTCTGCGAACATGACTTGTCATTTTTCTTTACGCTTTCAATATTTTGCGTGGACAAGATGGATTGCAATATCCTAGCTGTCTCTCCGTCACAGAGTAACCCTGCAGGGAAATAGTAAGGTCCTAGTTAAGAAATTGAGTAAAAGGGAAAAATAAATAAATCAATATTGACATTACCATTTGAAAGCTTAAGTACTTCAGCAAGTTTTGAGTTCGTGTTGGTTTTCTGAAGGTGTAATGAGCCCTTATTTCTGAAAGAACGACTCAATTGACTCTCTAAAAACCATAATTTTTCAATTTTAAAGCAAATTATTATTATTTTGCAAGGGTCCAAAGCATGCGGTAGAGTGGTCACATGGCTGTTTCCATGCGGAGTTCAGAGACTTGTCCAGAGTTTCTCTGATGAGGCTGTTTGAGGTTTAGTTATTGAAGTCGTGTGATGTCCGTGGGTACAGCTTAGCTGTGTTTTTTAAAATCAGCGAGCAGTGGGAAAAAAACTTAGATGTGAAAAGGACAACCTGTTGCGTACTGTGGAGGAAAATCTTTAAAACATATGTAGCCTAGTGCCCCTTGCCTTCCACTGGCCTCAACACTAGGCCCTGCGCAGGTGTTTAACCCCAACACTGATAGGAACAGGCAGTGTTGGGGTTAAACACCTGCGCAGGGCCTAGCCTGCAGTTGCCATATCCAGGGGCAGGCCTAAACCGACAGTTTAAGTGTAATACCTGGGGAGGATACTGACTGGATTACATGTATATGGTGTGATGCCTGTCAGTATCTGGACCTGCCCTGTTATGGGGCGGGGTTACAAGACCTTCCCCCCCCGCGTATAAAATCTGACACTCAACCAAATTGATTGTGGTGTGATTAGTGTGTGTCTTCCCTCCCTCAGAGAAGTGGGAGTGTTCCCCTCATCCCATCAGGGGGTGAGGGGAGTATAGGAGGGATGCTTGGGGCCTCAAGCCCTGGGTATCTGCTCCAGGGAAAATGGAGGATGCCATGCTGTACACTGAATAAAGACTCTGTTATACCAACGCAGATGTGTAGTCTTTGGAGGAGAGAGAGTTGCCTGTGGGGACCATCCTGCCTGTCAGGATCCTCATGAGATGGAGGCACTGCACCCTAGGAGGAAAAGCCTGCCCTGTTGCTGCTCCCACACAACACCAGTGGAGCCCCCAGGCCTTCTGTAACACCCAAGCGAGCTCACAGCACAAGAGAAACACCCACGTAGTGGCCAGATGTCCCGTGGGAGGGGGTAACAGGTGCAACACATATATAATAAATATACAGTGGGAACTGCACCGTTAAACCTTTCTAAGTGAGACAAGGTTCACCTGACAATTCCTGCTATCTGGGATAGATCACTATGGCTGACAGAAGCAGGAGAAACTTTTATTCCAGTCTAGTTGGCTTACTGCCCTTTCTTGAGATGGAAAGCCAGACAGTGAAAGTGAGAATACCTACTTTCCTCTGTGAGAGGAAATACTGTACTAGCCATAGACTCTCTCTGTAATAACTTAAACATTGCCTTCAATTTTCTTCATAAGGCTGAGGCCCCAGTGCCTCCGCTGCAAGCACCCGCGAGGATGGTCTTCAGTGAGCTGCAGGAAGAGAGACCGGGGGGGAGGGGGTAGCGGGGGAGTGATGGGGGCGCGGCCATGACGTCACCCGGCAGGTTCGCCCTCATTGGCTCAGTGGCCTAGCGCTCCATCGCGAGTCCTGCTCTCAATTCTATTGAGAGCAGGAGCAACTCTCGCCGCAGCTCTACGCCCCCCCCCTCGCAGCGGGCCCAGTGTCTGCCACAGCGGGCGCTGCAGTAGCATGCGGGGGGACCTGGCCTAACTCATCAGTTGCTTTGCAGTTGAGCAGCGAAGAAGAGACCAGACGGGTAATGTCAAAGTTCAGTTCTGAATCTCAATGTACTGCTATGTATCATTGATGACTGACAGTGTCACAAGTATTATTATGAATAATATCCCAAATATATTATTTCAGATTTAATTTTGCCCAACTGCTTGGCCAAAGTGGCACCTTTTAGTTCCATACTGACATAGCTCCTACATTTCACCATCATTCAACACAAAGGGTGGGAAGTTGTGTGCTAAAATGTAACATATACAGTAGCAGAGCCATATCCAGGGTCAGTGATGCAGAATCCATTAATTGTTTGTTATTAATTCATTTTCTTATTTCTTCTCACAAGTGATGCACGCTGCGCCATTTGGGGCTTGCGTGCCTGGGTTGATCTTTAACCTTTAGCTAATGATGTAGCCAGAAAAGAACAACGTTTCAGTGTGTTTTGCTTAATATAAAGTGTTCATGGATGCTGTGCCTAAATGTAGGTGTAAATAATGAATACATAGCATGTAGATTGATATACATTTTCTGCATGAACACATCTAGTGTGTATGTTTTTATATGTGTAATATATATGTAACGGGTATTCCCCCACCCAATCGCAGATTATAGTGTGGGTGCGGAGAACGTACAGTGTTACCAGCGTGTGGTGCGTTACCTGTTGGCTCACAGGAGGGCTGAGCTTCCACCAAGGGGAACCTGGGGTAATTATGATACTATGAGTAACCACTTACTCGGTGCAGCGCCTCCACCTGCGATGGCTCCCACCAGCGGGGGAGTAGTTCCTCGCAGGACAAATACAATAATCACATACACTGTATGTATAATAACCAATGTCTTTTACTAACATGCAACGCAAACATGTAACATCAATACCACAATAACCGGTGTCCCTCTCTAGAGGAGACACTAACTGCGGCGTCGCGCAGGACGCTTTCCCAACACCAGGTGATCCCACCCAGTGTCCATAGAATCCCCACCCAATGTCCCGCACTCTTGCAGAGAGAGGAAATGGGTGACTGCGCAGTCACTATTATACTAAGGGCCCGTTGGTGCACTTGTATCTGTATAGTACTGCCGAGCACTCCGGTGCTCGGAGCAGCAACAGCTTCGCAATGGATCAGTCGTTCTGGGATCCCGTCTGATCCGGTCCGGTGAATCCTTGCTTGGGGTCCCCCAGGGGCGATCCCGCCCTGGAGATAGTCTCTGGTCTCTGGGTACCGACTTGAGCCCAAGTCGTCTCTCGTGGGGCGCAGCAGCCGCTGTGTCCCTGTCTATCCCTAGCACTATGTGACATGGTCCCTAACCTAGGGCCTGTCCCTGTAGAACCACAAGCTGGGGAATGAGAACCTACCTGGGACCTAAGGGGTTAATGGCCTATCCCGTCCCCCTAGCACTTCCCGGTCCTGACTCTAACTAACTACTAACACCCGCAGCACTTGCAGTAACTTGCTACAACCTACTCGCTACCTGCAGCTAACGTACTGCAGTAACACTGCGCCTGCCTGTCAGACCCCACGGCACTGACAGCCGTGACCCTGACAAAACAGCACACTAACACTAAGGGCCGCGTCCCTATCTTGGGCCGTCCCTGATCAATTACCCACTAATATGGTGGGGAGTTGGGGCCTACCTGGGGTGTGGGTACCTATCTGGGTGCAGGAGCTGCAGTCGCTCCCCGCACCCTTCCTTCCCTCACAGCTCCCTGGCTCCAACTGACTAACGTGCTGCAAGCCCGCAAAATTGTATCTCTTTGCCTGCCTGGAGATCCTAAGCCCTATTGGCTCCCTGGCATCACGTGGTGCGCGCAGAGGCTCCTGGGACTCGTAGTCCCTACCTAGAGCCTTCCCTGGTAGGCTAGGGCTTCGCGGGCTTTTCCTCCACTGTCTTGCGCCTGCGCAAGCTATCTGGGGCTGCCTCAACCTTTCCCTGACTAGCCTCAAGCTCGCGCGACTTATCTCTAGGACCCTACCTGCGCATGCGCGATCACTGCGCATGCGCGAGTCTCTATCTAATGGCTCCCTGGCATCACGTGGTGCGCGCAGAGGCTCCTGGGACTCGTAGTCCCTACCTAAAGCCTTCCCTGGTAGGCTAGGGCTTCGCGGGCTTTTCCTCCACTGTCTTGCGCCTGCGCAAGCTATCTGGGGCTGCCTCAACCTTTCCCTGACTAGCCTCAAGCTCGCGCGACTTATCTCTAGGACCCTACCTGCGCATGCGCGACCACTGCGCATGCGCGAGTCCCTATCTAATGGCGGCGCCCTCACCGCCCGGCTCCGAGAGCGCCGGGATCCCTGTGACGCGTGTGCGGTCTTGGCAACCGGCCGCACGCGTCCCTGGCAACCCCCGAGCCGGGACCTGACGCCCTCACCTCTGCGATCGCCGGGCGGAGCCGCCGTTGGCCTCGGCGGCACCCACGATCGGCAGCTAGGTGAGGGGGGTGCTGACAGGCTGTGGAGACCTGGCTACATATATATATGTAATATATATATATATATATATATATATATATATATATATATATATATATCTCGATCAATTAAAAATATCACTTATGAGCACATTCACATGTCTTAGACAGGTCTGCAACTCTGCTTTTCGCCATTATCACCTAGCATACAGTGCTTCCACTCAGCAAGGGATTCTGGGAAATGACATGCAAATGAGCACACACTTTACAGTGGAGGTTTTTTCCGTTCGTGTGTGTTTGTGTGTGTTATTGAACATGAGATCCAGCACACACAATAAGTTATGGTGGGTGAAAAAGGTGCCAAAAACCCCTCCACCATATAGCAAATGAAAATATTAATTGTGAACATATTCACATGTCTAAGACAGCTCTGCAACCCTGCCTTTCAACCATTATCACCTAGCATACAGTGCTTCCACTGCGGCAGGTGATTCTGGGAAATGACATGCTAATGAGGTTCACATTGCAAAGCCAGTGTAACCAGCCTCACACTGATGAGACCCAAAAGGTCAAAAGAGTTGTCAGTCAGTAGGTTTATTGGCTATGCATCTTAACACAGGCTGTGCTGAAAAGCTGTGTAATGCAGCGAGAATAAGTTTATAAGGGTCCATGTCAAAATAGATTTGAAGCAAAAGTTGACGCTGTGTGCTCATTTGTATGTCATTTCCCAGAATCCCTTGCTGCAGTGGAAGCACTGTGTGCTGGGCGATAATGGTGAAAAGTAGAATTGCCGACCGTCTTAAGACGTGAATGTGCTCACAATTGATATTATCATTGTGTGTGTGTGTGTGTGCACACGTTTGGTACTAGGTGGCGAGTAGATTTTTTTGTGTGGCGAGTAGATTTTTTGGTGATTTGTCAACCACTGTATATATCTATATATATATATAGACACACACACATATATACATATATACATACATACATATATATATATATATATCTCAACAACAAAAAAGACAAAGGGAATTTACGCCTACTAAAATCCCCTACTAGTAAATACAAACTGAGATATAGCTGTGATTCTGGCAGACCATGTGTGCTAGATGTGACAGTGACTAATAACAATATGTCGCAGACAAAAAGTGTCTAATAATGGAGTGAAGTGCTAATTATAACACACTTAATGTAAAATCACCATATAAAATAATCAACAATTAAACAATCAAAACTAGCAAAAAATGTGAAAATAGAACACACAAAAAAATTATGAAATACAGTGATAGAAACCAGTCCCTAAACACAATCCTCCGGAGTCTTTGCAGCCCGAATACAGGGATCACCAATCCCTCATAGATATCTGTCGACAAAACAAGAAAAAAAAACAGGCACACTCCTAGTGTATTAAAGTTTTCACAATTTTATGGGACTGGATATATAGAAAAATGCGGACTCACTAACGCAACTTGAACATTTATGAGAAAAATCTCAAACCCCAGCACTGCAGTAGGATCCTCGAGGCTTCTGCTGTAATCAGTTGCACACTCTCTCCGCAACCTGCGGCACGGATCCTTTGACTGCTAATATGCTCTAGCACAGCGTTTCCCAAATGGTGGGTCGCGACCCGGCACCGGGCCACGACACCAAAATTGCCGGGTCGCAGCGAGGCTGGCCGTGCGGTGTCTCCCGCCCCCCCTGCTCAATTTTTAAAAAATGGCGGTGATTCCCTTCGCGGTCCCGCGCGCTTGCGCAGGGCCCGCTCCCTTCCTCCCCCCCGCTCCCAACGTGGGACGGAGGAGGAAGTACCAGCTCCTCTGCGGGCCGCACGTTACGTGGGACGGAGAGGGAAGTACAAGCTCCTTATGCGGCCCGCTCCCCCCCCGCGGCCAGCTTCCCGAGCTCACCTCCCGTGGCACCCCCTCCCGAGCCCACCTCCCGTGCCCCCAAGCCCACCTCCCATCCCGGGCAGCAGGGGATATCGGGGGCAGCAGGGGAAAGCGTCCGGCGGCAAGGTAAGTCACCCCACCCAGTCACTGCCTCCCACCCAAGTGCCCCTGGCCCCCCACCCAAGTGCCCCTGGCCCCCTCCCTCCCACCCAACTGCCCCTGGCCCCCTCCCTCCAAACCCAAGTGCCCCTGGCCCCCTCCAACCCAATGTGCCCCTGGCCCCCTCCCTCCCAAACCCAAGTGCCCCTGGCCCCCTGACCCAAGTGCCCCTGGCCCCCTCCCTCCTACCCACTCACCCAAGTACCCCTGGCCCCCTCCCTAAAAATGCCCCTGGCCCCCTCCCACCCACCCACTCACTCACCCACTCACCCAAGTGCCCCTGGCCCCCTCCCACCCACTCACCCAAGTGCCCCTGGCCCCCTCCCTCCCAAAGTGCCCCTGGCCCCCTCCCTCCCACCCACCCAAGTGCCCCTGGCACCCTACCTCCCACCCGCGTGTGTGTGTATCTGTATCAGTGTGTGTGTGTATCAGTGTGTGTGTGTATCAGTGTGTGTGTGTATCAGAGGCTGTGTGTATGTATCAGTGTGTGTGTCAGTGGCTGCGTGTGTCAGTGGCTGCGTGTCTGTCAGTGGCTGCGTCTGTGTGTGTATCAGTGGCTGTGTGTGTGTGTGTATCAGTGGCTGTGTGTGTGTGTGTGTATCAGTGGCTGTGTGTGTGTGTGTTTGTGTGTGTGTGTGTGTGTGTATCAGTGGCTGTGTGTGTGTCTGTGCAGGCCCTATAGGCCAATATAGGCGATAACATTTTTAGTGGGTCACGAAGGAGAAGTTAAAAAATAACCGGGTCACGGAAAAAAAAGTTTGGGAAACCCTGCTCTAGCAGTCAAAGGATCCCTGCCACAGGACGTAACGGAGGGAATAGTGGAGCAGTGACTGTAGCCGGGAGGGCTGATTTCGGAGGTACAAGGCTAGTGGACTCCACATCCGGTTGCGGAGAGAATGTGCAGCTGATTACAGCAGAAGCCTCGAGGATCCTACTGCAGTGCTGGGGTTTGAGGTTTTTCTCATAAATGCTCAAGTTCAAGCTTCATTTGTGAGTGCGCATTTTACTATATATCCAGTCCCATAAAATTGTGAAAACTTTAATACAGAAGGAGTGCGCCTGTTTTTTTTCTGGTTTTGTCTGCACACAGACGTGTATGTGTATATATATATCTGTATATATATATCACAAATATACATTGTATATATATATATATATACCTGTGTATATATATATATATATTATACAGTATATATATATATATATATATATATATATATATATATATATATATATATATATAGAGAGACAAAAGGTGGCACTGAGTGCTCATTTGCATGTCATTTCCCAGAATCCCTTGCTGCAGTGGAAGCGCTGTATGCTGGGTGACAATGGGGAAAGACAGGGTTGCAGACCTGTCTAAGACATGCAAATGAACATACAGTAATATTTACAGTTGCTTTATGCTTTACTGTGGAGGGTTTTTGTCACTTTTTTTACCCACCATAACCTTAATGACAGTGGTGATTACCTAGTCTAGTCTCAAACCTGCAAGCCATTAAGACCAGCCTCACACTGATGATACCCATCAAGGTTGAAACATGTATGTGAGTAGGTCTAATGGCTTTGCATCTCATCCCAGCCTCTGTTTAAAAGCTGTGTTTAAAACAGCATGCAGTGGCTTGAGGATTGGCTTGTGTAATACGAGCTTGAGACAAAAGGTGGCACTGAGTGCTCATTTGCATGTCATTTCCCAGAATCCCTTGCTGCAGTGGAAGCGCTGTATGCTGGGTGACAATGGGGAAAGACAGGGTTGCAGACCTGTCTAAGACATGCAAATGAACATACAGTAATATTTACAGTTGCTTTATATATATATATATATATATATATATATATATATATATATATATATGTAGAGGTATCAGTACCGTGTTAGCCGAGCTTCAATAAAATATTTTATAATATAAAATAAAAGCATTTCGTTAGCCACAGAACGGTATCATCTATTTATTTTTTGATTTATATATATATATATATATATATATATATATATATATATATATATATATATATATATATATAATACACACACACCCTCTCCCCCACCTTCTCTCTCTCTCTGTCCCGCCTTCTCTCTCTATCAGCCCGCCTTCTCTCTCACCTTCTTCTCCTCCCTCTCCTCTTTCCCTCCATCTTTCATATAATACTTTATGATGTCATTAATTCCACCCCTCCTCCTGCATTCTTGTTTTCTTTTCACGTGTCTACTGACTTACTCTCGATCTGCGTCTGCTTTCTGTCTAAACTTTATAGTTCTCTATCTCTCCATATCTGCTACAGGCTCAGGGCCAGCTTGATGGCTACAGTATGTGCGGTGCTGGCCAAACCAATAGATGAACTAGGAACGTCAGAAAGTAAGATGATCACTCATGTAATGACAGCTGCCCGCTGTGTTATTGCGGCTGCCTGGAAAAAGGTGAATGCGCCTTCTAGGCAGACTGTCTTACGGAGACTAAGGGAAATAAAGATGATGGAGCTCCTCACAGCACAGTTGAACCAGAAAACTGACAAATTTCACAAAATTTTGGAAATATGGCCAGGAAACTAGAGACCCCATAGAAATAAATACAGAAAGACCAGACAAATGGGCTCGTCCTACCCCCCCCCCCCCCCCTTCCACCCCTCCCACCCTTCTTTTTCTTCTTTTCTACGTTCTTCTCTTTCCTTTGTTAAGCCCATGAGAGACGCTTACGGAAGCGGCTGCTTCCCTAACACAACCGGAAATAGGAAGACAGACCACACTTATTCAAAAACAGTGTTATAGCAACTATTTTATTTCAGTAATAATGACGAACTGTTAATGCCCTTTTATGTCTTTCTAAAACAATAAAAAAATTGAAACAAAAAAAAAAATGACTGTAATGAAATCGATCATAACATTTTTATGGATTTCTACTTGAGTGTAATAGTTGCCTTTTCCGATAGATGTCGCCTTACTAAATTATTAAAATAATTTATTTAGGACACTGCCTGATCATCTAATACCATAAACCCCACCCCTTTAGGCGTTACTTTTTCTCTCACTGCTACTGTACTTGTTAGTTCAGCGTACGTCTTTCCCCGCCCTGCCAAGAGGATAAAAAAACAAAGAATATAGTGGTCAAGCGGGAGATACCATTCAGCTCAACGCATTAGCAAATCATTCATTAGGCTGAGTACACACTGGCGCTGCGCGTTCTTGACGCTCTTACCTCCTAGAATCTTCACCTTCCCGACCACACTCACGCTGTGCACCCACGCTCATGCGCGGGCACGTACGCTCTACCGTGCTTGGGGAGACAAGGGAGTTTTACTTTGGTGCTCGGGGGAGGGTCACAAGACTCTGCTCTGACCAATGGGGGAGAGGCAGTAAAGGCAGAGTGGAGAGAGTTGAACAGGGGGGCTGAGAGCGGAGAGGTGAACGGGGGGGAGGGAGAGAGGTGAATGGGGGGGCGGAGAGTGGTGAACAGGGGGGGGGGGCAGAGAGGTGAACGGGGGAGGCTTAGAGCAGAGAGAGGTGAATGGGGGGCAGAGAGCGGAGAGAGGTGAACGGGAGGGGCGGAGAGGTGAACGGGGGGCTGAGAGCGGAGAGAGGTGAACGGAGGGGGATGGAGAGAGGGAAGGGGGAGAGGTGGGGGAGGGAAGGAAAGAATAGGGGGGGGAGAGAATACGGGGGGAGGGGGGAGGGAGGGGGGGAGAGGTGGGAAAGAAGGGGGAATGAGAGAATGGAGGGGAGGGGGGAGGGAGAGAATGGAGGGATGGGGGGAAAGAGAGAAGGAGAATTTTTTTCAAACAAGTATGTGTGAGCTGGATTCTACTATCATTGCTACAGATTTAAAAATGTATTAATTGGTATGTGTGAGCTGGATTCTACTATCAATTTGCAAGATCCTAAAATGTAATTAACAATTTTGTGTGTCTGAGTTGATTAGGCAGACGCCTCCCTTAATTGTTAGTCAAGTGGTTGTGTTTTAGAATACTTAAGGCAGGATACCTTGGCTGTGAGCCATATGGCTATGTGTAACATCAAAGTGTGTGGAGTTAATCTTGGAGTTGAAATTGGAGGTGAAGATTTGAGGAAGATCTGGACTCTGACCAACAACTTTACAACTGTGAGAACTTTACTTTCTAAAAGCTGGGATTATTTATACTCTTCCTATCCTCCAATAACTGGGAAGTCTCTCCTCTTGTATCTCACTATGCCCTCCTTATTGTATTTTCTGTTTACTGTTTCCTCACTCCTTGGTGAATGTTCCTGTTCTCTCCAACTTCCTCACTGCACCATTATTTATACACCTCTCTCCCAACAACCCTCAATAAAAAACACCCACACAAATCCTCTATTCACACCCTCTATCTACTCCTTCCTGCTGCTGGGGATCTCCCCTAAGCCTGAAGCCAGACATACACACCCGATCTCACCCACGGCTCCCTGCCACCTCACTGACTAACCTTAAAACTTGTCACACAAATCAAGCATCCCAATAGCCTGCACTCATGGCTATTGTCCCAAAGTCACTTATACCACCCATTATGGCCAAGCACACCCATCTATAGCACTTATTCCATCACCTGCCGTCTCCGTAAGTTTCCCCTCAAACCTCTTAGATTGTAAGCTCTTCGGGGCAGGGATTTCCTTTCCCATTGTCTGATTTTTGCTGCACTTATTGTATTTTTAAAATTCCCTGTACTGTATTCTTTGTGAAGCGCTGAGTACACTTTGGGCGCTATATAAATAAAGACATACAATACAAATGGGGAAGGGGGTGGGAGAGAATGGAGGGGAGGGGGGAAAGAGAAAGGGAATGAGAGAATGGAGGGAAGGGGGAGGGATAGAATGGAGGGAAGGGGAGAAGGGGGAGGGAGAGCATGTAGAGAAGGGGGAGGGAGAGAATGGAGGGACACAGACACACACAGAAACAGACACACATACACAGAAACAGACACACACACAGCCTGATCCAGCCAATGACACGCCCCTCCCTTAATAGCCACGCCCCCCACTCCTGCTCTAAAATGTTATGCAGGACAGCCGATCGCTCATGCTTGGAGAGTTGGTGATGCCACCGCTCTCAAGCATGAGCGAGCTCAGCGGCAATGTGGTCACAGCCTTACTGATTATGGCGTGACACTATCCTACTAGATGTCGGCGTCCCATATTATAAAAACTTTAATGTGGCAACCATATTTGGGACGAGAGTACAATGTCCCACAAACACACATTAGAAGCTCTCGATCTGACACTTCAGGACCTCAGAGGCAATGAAACTATTATGGATGGAGTTGTTGTTTTAGCCGGGGATTTCACATTAAGAAACAAAAAATAAATTATCCATTTATAAATCTCTGTATTCAAAAGCAATGCTGAGTAATTTCAGCAAGATATATACACACACACCCCATATGTATACACAGACGGTGTGTTAAATATTTATATATCCATACATGTGAGTGTTTATAGAACACAAACCAAATGTTCTGTATCTTGTTTCTAGTAACTGATCTCTAAGGGCTTCAGCCAATGACTCCTATCAAGTCTCAAACAAAGTGTTCTTTCATATCCCTTCTGCACAGCACAAGATTCTCTCATTCACCAGGAACCATAAAAAAAATGAGTGATAACTGCTCTCTTCTTATGTGTGGCAGGGAGAAAACAAGCATTTAATTACAAATCTTATTGCTTACTTCACCTGAAAGAGATGACGGTTAGATAAGATGAGCTTTTCTTGGCACCCCCTTTCAATAAGAACTGTTTCTTAGTTGAGCGTATAAAGACCTTTCACTCCTTACCGCAGAAGACCTCTCCATCTGTCACTGATAAAGCACGTTTGCTAGTTTCCAGAGGAGTAGCAGATACCCACACTCCCAAAGGAATCTGAGGAAAGGGAAGATTGTCGAGTGCCCTTTTTTACTTGGCTCCAAGTCACTAAGACATTTGTTTCTGAATAATTTATGTGATGAGCAAATTAGGCAACTGTATGCTTTATAAGTCACATACATCTGTGCATATTCTAGAATAGGCTTCCAGGCATTAAATCCCCATTGGGTCAAGTGCAGATAGACAGGAGGAAGGATTTGTGTTGATCTATCAGATAATTACCTACATTTCCAACACTTTTAAAGTCATAGTAATGATGGCTTATTTATTTCCACCTGAGGCCTAAAATGGTAGATTTATAAAATTATAATTACAAAAAAAAAAAAAATCTAATAATAAGATAATGTAGATTACTTCCCTGCTGCTTTCAATCTCCAATTAGGTCGGTTGGAGACTTTTGGTTCAGGATGAGAGGAAACTTTAACCCCTTTCTGAAAATGAAGTGTGCATAGTTTAATGATGATAACTATACATCTCCATCCTCCCACAGGTACTCATCAGGGAAATTAAACTTGAAGATGACAGGATATGAAGAGCGTTGCCTTGTCTGAAGTATTCATTTGGTGTTATGCCTGCTGTCTTCCAGCCCACAGTATTAACCAATGCAGAAGGCCTCACGCACTATGGGGGTTTCTGTTTTGGTGGTTAGTGGACATTAGGGTTGGATTTGGTATCAGACGAGAATGGGACACTTCAAAAATTAGAAGCAGAAAAAGATGCAGCAGCAAATTGCTTAGTATTCCTTGATATTGTAACTGTTAATTGTAATTATACCTTCAGTTACACATATTTTATGTACTGCACGTGTATATATATATATATATATATATATAGTCACGAAAAAATGCTACACACCTGGAGAAAAAATTAGTTGCTGAAGGTGCCCTGTAGCGAATTAGTTATATAGTGGAAAAACGACACAATAAAAGAAAAAAAAATGCAAAAATAAGTGCTTTATTGGGATCAACGTTTCGGTCATTACCATTGCCTCGGTATCTCAAAGTAGGGATATCATCATTCGACCAGCAGATAAAGGAGGGGTCATAGAGCTAAACTATACGGATAACGCTCCACGGAGCAAAACATGTCAGTGTAATTTTCTTCCGTTTTTTGCGCTAATAAATTGTTTTATCTTCACCCTCTTCGCTGCATCATTGAAGTGGTGCGGCGATTTTTGGCTTTATGCCAGCTTTTCACCTCATGTTCGGATAGCTGCATTTTTAATTCCGAGACCACTTTTAGACCCCAGTGCTATAAATAACTCGACGGGGACCCCACAAGCTTTAAAAAAAAAAAAAAAAAGTTTTTTTTTTGTTCTGTTCATGGCCCTGGGTAACGCATGGATTGATGGAAACACATGCATTTTGTGTTGCAGGCATCCAAATGCTTTACCTGGCCAATCGCATAGTCCAACTACAGTTAGGATCTTAAGGTTTACAGGAAGGTGCCATTATATCTGTGTGCACCCAGTTGATATTGTTGATAGGGTTCCCTGGTACTTGGTATTGTGCCAACTATGTCCAGTGGCGTATCGGGTTGTCCGACACTGTTGCCATACTTTTATAAGCTGAAGTATTTCTCTACATTTAATAGGGATTTCTGAGGAACTGAAAGTGTACTAATTTCCACTGCATGCCTCCGCTTCATTGATTTTATTTAAGCCTCTGTTGTTGAATACATAATCAACAAGCCATTGTTTTCAAAATTGGTTGTCAGATCATCTCAGCTTTTCACGGGATTGATATTGATGTATATGTTGCAAAGCAACTTTGTATTTGCAGTAAATCACTATAATCCATGATTCTCCATGTGAAAGGAGACCATTCTCCCTTTTGCTAGTCAATGAAAAGGATACATAAAAAAAAGATAGCAGATGTGTCTGGCACTGAATTACATTATTCTTGGGCATTTAAATAATTTGTATCTGGAATTATGTCACCAATGTGAATTTGAGAGCGCTTCATATTTGTAACATCATAGGGTCACCAGATGGAAATAATGAAGCTTAAAATAAAGTAGTCATTCGGTTGTGCGAGTTTGTGCAAATGTTGGGGTTAAGCATAGTTTAAACATGAAACAGGGGCTAAATGGTCCCCCCCAAAGGAAATATAGATTTAACAAAAATAACAGAGCTAGTAGCAAAAACTAATGACACAATGTTGGCCTACAATTTGGGTTTTCATTTAAAGGTGCAGTCCCGCATTGGACCCACGTGTACTAATAGCACGACACGTTGAATCTGTGTGATTGACTATTTTTTCCTTTTAACAAAGCAAACACCTGTATTTAAAGTTCGGCAGTAAACATGGCTATTCTAAGATTTGGGAGGAGTCAGATTTAATCTAGTTACCCCCTTTTGTGTAAGGGCACTGTACTTGATTTAGCAAGCATTTGTATTGGCAAACCATCTCCATTCCCATTCCAGTTTTCCTCCCTAACCCTTTTTAGCTCTCAGAGAATGACAGTCAGATAAATGTGAAGAAAACACTTGATTGACCAACACTTCCCCTTTTAAAGGACCCCGCACAATAGGAAATGTGTGCTCCGTAAAGAAACACAAGCAGTGAAAATCTGTTTTAAGAAAGATACATTTGTTTATGGATGGCAACTAGAATCTTAAATTCTCTACAAAATGTTATTTAATCAGCTTCCAGGGATTACATATTGACAAGGAGCAGGGCTGGCACTGAGAAATGGCTGGCGTGGCTGTTTTAGTGCCAGTCTTCAGCTGTTCCGGCCTACAAAGGACCTTCACTTGACCTGTGGAACATTCCCTGCTAGGGTGCAGAGACGTCTGATTTTGCTGCGCTTATTGTGTTATAATTCTCTGTACTGTATTGTGTATGTAAAGCGCTGAGTACACTGTCATCACTATATAAGTAGAGATATAGATACATCCACCTCTGTGATAGACTGAGCGGCCCCTCACTCGCCTAGGAAACACTGGAGGAGGGGATTTTAATGGCAATGGAGACAGCAAGGAGAGGAGGAGACATGAGTAGGAGAGGAGTGAGTGTAGTGTGCACAGAGAGGAGCAGAGACACAGTATCTCCTAGATCGGCGTATGTTATGCAGAGTAAAGCTAAAATATATATAATACATCTATACATTATATATGTATAATATATCTTTTACATTAATTATGGAATAGAAAAATAAAGCAGATTAAAATGATTGAGTCTTGAAGAATAAAATGTCTGCTATAACCAAATTTGGTACATCTCATTTTACATAAAACACTCATCCACTGACCTAGAGATTATAGGTTGGCTTGCACACAAGTTTGTTGGGCATTTTCAGTTTCCACAACCATGATATACTGCTTCTTCGTGTTCAGTGTAGGAAAGAGATCTTACATTACATTCACATTCTTAGCAAGGGAAGTTGACATCACCTTAAATTTTTGGCAGACTTCTTTAGTGTACTTTAGTAAAAGATGTCAAATTGCATCTAGACCCATCATTTGATAGACCTCATTTTAATATATACCTGAAGAAGAACCCTGAGAGGGTACTAGTACTGTTTTCAACCGCTTACAAAGCACTTTCTTGAAAAGGAAAGCCCATGTTATAAAAGACAATTTTTTTTTGGACACGTTTGTATGCCTGTGTGTCATCCTAAACTATTGTGTGCAAGAAATGTTATGAGTACTGGATAGGTGTTATTTTTGTAACCTGGCTGCTTTACTAGTGCTCTACACAAGGAGGATGTTTTTCTATTACGATACTGTATATTGTTTTTTTTTTTTTAAAAGCAAAGGTTAATAATGTTGTGTGCCTTTTCTTGTGGTAGAGGTACTTTTTACCTATCAGGTGACACCTCTTAAATATGTTGTAGACGTACAGATGCAGCAGTCCTTTGCTCCCTTTGGCGCGTTACGGTGGGATATTCTGTTACCACTGCCATTGAATCCTATGGAAACTCCGATATTCTGCGTCGTGTATGTCGTGTTACAAGCGGGGGAGCAATGAAGTCTGCTGCATGTATATATTACATCTGCATTCCCATGTATTCCTTGTTAAGACTCCCAACAGATGGTAAACTCTCCCAATTATTACTGTTCTAGTTGATGCACGTTTGTATTATATGCCTCCAGTAATTGGTCTTGTATAACCTCTGTGCACATGGTTGACTAAATACAAATACAATTATACGTACAGTACATAACTTCATCATAGAAATGAAAAATGTATTATAAAAAACGAAAACCTCAAATATACATTTTTGTATACCTTAACCTAATAGCATAATATGATCAACAGAGGAAGGAACAGAGCCAAGAAATAGTTAAGTGGTATAATGATGAAACTATTTTGTATTGCTTTGTTAGCAGCACCAGCGCACCTATTTATAGGCAATAAAAGTCTAGTAACATCATTTCTCACTATTTTGCATATCCAGCATCTGCACTTGTAATTTGCCTTGCGGGGATAAACGAGCATCTTACTCTGCTACAATTCTATTCAGTGATTAACACTAACGTCTCAGAGATTAACTGTGACAAGGGAGAAGTGGGTAGGAGCGCAGGGGCTGAATAAGATGGGAGGCAGAAATTTGTGAAGTGATGGCTCCAGCCAGACGTTTGTGAATCAATACTTCATTAGAGAAGACAATTTGGAAAGAATTGAGTGATTAACTGTTGTGCTGAGGAACTCCAGCCATTTTCAATAAGAATTATTCAGAGTACTTGTCTGATCAGTTGCTCTTTCATTCATGCAATTGAATAGACAGCAGGAGAATCTGTTGTCTGCATCGTCTAATGAGTTAAGCAGCGCACCTCATACTGAAATTAGATTTCAACTTAACGCAGCTGGGAGGAGGGTGCAAAACATTGCTATACACATTACATGTCCATCCAAATGCATTATGGAGGCATTATAATGATCGTTATTGCAATTATTATTATATATATGTATATTATAGGGAATATGCAATAGTGCATGGGTGTGCAAACGTGTCCCTGTGCGCACCCCTGCTTGTTCTCCTCGGTGCCTCACACCCCCACCCCGCTCAGCCCCGGCGTCAAATGACGCATGGGGTCATGTGACCCAGCAGCGTCATTTTATGCCGTGTTACCATGATGATGCGTCGCTGGAAGGGAAGGTAACTGTGTTAGGGAGGCCTTGCGCGGTCCCCCGGCATTTAATTTAAATGCCTGGAGGGAGAGCGCGGGACCTCTGTAACTGCCGCGCCCCCCAATTTGTGCACCCTTGCAATAGTGGACATCTCAAAGTTCCTGGTGGCCTTTGAGAATCCACAAAGCGGTTTTCGGCAGTTAGTAGCAGTATGTAAACTACTAATTACTGAGTGGGTTATGTGACGCAGAAATAGTAGTGGGGTTAAACATTTTAGCGCTGCGCCTATGTTTTTTCTTTGTGTATGACTTGAATTAGGTGCTACAGAGTCGTTCGCAACTGCTCTAATGTTATCATAATGAGGTCTTAGGGTGAGTCCCCTGTCAGCACTGTGGCATGGGCCCCTGTTCCCCCCCCCCCGCACCCCCTCCGCCGTCTGCGGTCTGAGGGGAGAGGGAAGGTTTGCGACGGGAGGGGGCGTGGCTGTGGGTTTGCAGGGGCGTGGCCATGACGTCCCGCGGCTGGTTCGCCCTTATTGGCTGAACCGCCGGCGGGGGCGTGGCCACGCCTCCGTCGCAGATGTTCATTTCAAATTCCCCTGCCTGCCTGAAAACCTGTCGCGCACCTTTCCTCAGCGGTGCGCGACAGGTTTTCAGGTAGGGACTGGGACTGGCCTGACTGGGGGGCGGGGCTTGATAGCACAGCGCACGCCGAGGTGTGCGCTGTAGAAGTGACTGGGGCTGCCCCCTTACATTTATGACTGTGTGCATCAATGACCTGTGCGTAAAGTTTATGCATATTTGCATAATCCTGCTTCTTTATAAATGTGACTTTTATTTTAGGTTTGGTCTTTGTAACTGCTGTGCAACAACACAGCACACAAAACAGCCATGGTTCATCAGTATCCATGCCGAAATGTTTGTGTCCTCTAGTGTGGAACGATTTGCACACCTGGTCAACCCAATTAACATGCTTTCCTAAAATAAAAACAGCCGTTAAATGTTAACTAAAATTGCATGCCAGTGCAAGAAAGTTGAATTTGGCATAGACACGCCCGCCCTCCGCTGGTCAAGTTGTAAATTTACCGACACCCACGCAATGCACTTTTAGCTTCTATTTCTAAACTCTAATTGTATTTTTACAAGGCACAAACTTGCCACTTTGTGTGCACGCAATGATTTTTCTCTACAACTCCACACACAAGACAACTCCACATCGGCTTTATCTACTGTATAGCGTCTGTGTTTTAGTTAGTTTTAATTAGCATTCTGCCAGCCGAGTAATCAAAGCGGAGATCCATTTTCTGTTTTACGGCTTGAAACTTAAAATGTTCAGCTAATTAGAGTAACTTGCATAGGGCAAGTTAACATTTTAACGGTTATATTTGCATTTAGTGGAGTGAGCACCATGCATACAGCATATCAGATTATAATGATGCGTGTGTACATGTATACATGCTGTGTAAATTTCTTTTTATATATCACTCGAAGAATCATTTCCGATAATATCTTTTCTGAAATGAGCCTGGATAATTACCAACGTCATGTGGCCATCATTTCATTAACTTTTATCTTGAATAATTAAGTGAAATTCCACAGTAGGAGCCATTAGTTCATCTTGAAATCAAAAGAAGTTATCTCGCAAGGTCAAGCGATTGATTCCCAATTAGTCTTTGTTCTCACTACATGAGTGTGGTATGTTCTGTCCACGTGTCTGCATTGTTGTCGCTTCAGTTTTAAACAAAATGTCTCTACAACAGTTTTACAAAACGAGATTTGTTTCTGGAAGGCAAACGACCGTGACAGTTGGTACCATCCAATTTTGGAATGCAAGCACTTACCTTAAATATAATGGTGCAGTGTGTATTGGGTTTTCAGCTTCATGATGTATTTTCAAGTTAGGCTGCGCTTGTAGTGCCGGCGACGCCGCGGAAAAACAAATATATTGCCGCCGTCACGTGCGCTTATAGTAGAAGCGGCGTGACAGAGCGACGGCTTGGTCGCGATCGCTGGAAGCCAAGTCAATTTGATTTTTCCAGCGACCGCAGTGTGATGATACTGTCGCCGGCGATGGCACTATTGCATTGATCGCCTGGCGACAGTGACGCGACCTTACACCAAAACAAATACATTGAATCTGTTGCATGCGCTTATAGTAGGCCGCAGTCTGAAATGTTGCAGCTGTTATGTAACATTATATTGCAAAGTGTAACAAATTGTTACAGCTTTCAGAGTAATAGACGCCTGCTGTTTGGAACACAGCAACATAATATCTGTTAGTGATACTTTGTTGCTAATGGGCAGAGCTCAAAAAGGTGTGTGTGAGAAAGCCTATTTCAAAAGAGGAAGTGGATATGACTCTAAAAGGTTGCTATATTAACCAAATGATCAGTACATTAAAATAATAAGTAAACATGGCATTAAGGGTTAAAAAATGCAGACAGTATTATCTAATATTACAGAACTGATGTAATGGTTTAATACGGGACTAATGAAGGTGCAATGTTTGCAGTTCCATTTAGCAACGTATTGACGTTTACAACAAAAGGCAACGACGTTGTGCAAACCTTCTCCTTTCCTGATAATAAAATGTACAGTATGCTCAAAACCCCATGTTTTAAACGGAATAGTGGTATATGCAATGTTATATTGTAGCAAGCGGTTATCAAAAATCTCCTTAAGATAAACCTGTTTTAGGGCTAACAATAAGTTTTTATACCAGTGAATAGATTGGATGATCACTTCAAAAATGTTCGGGCCTTGGGGAGAGATTTTGAAACTGTGACAGTACATTTAGCTGCAAACGCGGCTCTGATGAATTTCAGAATTGTAGATATTTACAGATTTACAAGGTTGTGTTATAGATTTTTTTCCCCCAATGCAGAAAACGACAGGAAGTTTCACTATGGAGCGTACGGTCAGCACCGTCCAACAAATTTGTTTGAAAAACGATAATTTATTATGTTTGTGCCTGAATAATATTTTGTTTTTCCTGGAAAAGACACTTTTCATTCCAACATATCTTTTAAAATATCTCAGGCCTCTTGTAAAATTTCTAATTACTCGTGGCGCTGGCAGAATGCCATATAGAGTGAGAAGACGAAGTTCCAGGGAGCACGTAATTAGCCTGGTGATTTGCCATCTTGCACTGCACACAAGGTCAGTGTGTTTCTGCAGACTGCACTTCGTTAATGAGGCGGCAATCTTTTTAACAGTGAATTAATTGGAATCTTACTGTAATGTCATCAGCAACCTTTTTTTTTTTCTTTCTTCTATTGGTACAATCGCTCATTTAGCCAGTTTGAAACTCATTTTTAAGTATGTAGTCGGCTCATTTAAATACAAAATAAGTGATGCTTTTTGTTATATCAATGTATCCTAGCTGTCTACTGAAATTAATCCATCCTGATAATGCTGGTCAGAAGGATGAGTTCTTACCCCAGTGGTATCCAACTTTATTAATTTATACTGTGAATTTCTGCGGAACCCCAGATGCATTGTAAGGAACCCCAACCCTCTCTTATAGCGAGTCTGAGATCAGATGCATTGTAAGGAACCCCAACCCTCTCTTATAGCGAGTCTGAGATCAGATGCATTGTAAGGAACCCCAACCCTCTCTAATAACGTATCTGAGATCAGATGCATTGTAAGGAACCCCAACCCTCTCTAATAGCACGTCTGAGATCAGATGCATTTAAGGAACCCCAACCCTCTCTAATAGCGCATCTGAGATCAGATACATTGTAAGGAACCCCAACTCTCTCTAATAGCTTCTTTTTTATATATTATGATGTAGAGGTGCCACTGTGAGAGAATGAAGGTCACTTCTCTATCAGGCAAATTATAAAAACACTACTTTTATTTGAACATCTGCTTAGTCTGTGTGGATTGGTGAAAAAATGATTTTTACTTCCTAGAGCGCGCAGTTGAACCGCACTAAAATAATCCAATCGAATGTACTTGAGGAATGCAATGAATTAAACCCACCTCTCCTATCTTTATACTGATGACTTCATTTGCCCCAGTTTTTATTTTTTATTTTGCAGCATATTTGGGACACGTTTACAGTAGCTGGTGAGGAGTGGTCTAGTAGTAATGTGAAATGTCTTTTTAGTCAGGGAACCCAGTTAAAATCCCAGAGCTTGAAAAATGACTTTGTAAACTCTGTGGGGCTTGGTGTTACCTCTACATTGATTGCTTTACGGGGATTCGCCAACATTTGGCACAAAGATAGGTACATAAAGGATTTTGTCTGCTAGTGGCGACGGAGAGCTGGCCATGTCACGCCGGCGGTTCAGCCAATGAGGACGAACCTGCCGCGTGACGTTATGGCTGCGCCTCCGCCACGCCTCCTGTCGCGTGCTGCCTGGAGTCCACCAGGTCGTGCTGCTGTCGGGAACGAGCGCCGCCAGGCACCCCGTCGCACGCAGCCTAAGAGAGAGCGTTTCGGTGCCAGTACACCCCACATATTCTGGAAGAGAAGCCTGCTGAGCTCTTCTGAACTACTCCACTCCAGAGGGCCTTTATCAAAGTCTACTGGCTACAAAAAAAATAACAAGTTCATCAGTAAAAAGAAATTCATTTAACATACAGCATTTGTTCTTGTTCTATGATGAATCTGTTTCTATGCATAGTTCCAGATTTGCAGCAAGGACTTTGATACGTAGAGCTACCTCTCCATCTGGCACTGGTAATGATGCATGAACAGACCAGACTACTGCAAACTGGCACCATTATTCTAAAAATATCATACAATACATATTACTTTTTATAGCAGCTAATTAAGGCTCCGACTTTGGAAAGCGTGCTGCAGTGGTCTGAGCGTAGTTGCAAAGAAATGTTTAATGCTTGAGTCCCACAAAATACCAAACTACTGCCATTTTGAATTGAAACGTTTAATTGGTTAAGATAGTTATTCCTGTTTTTCTTTAGAAATAAAAAAATCATACAAGTACAATATACAGAGGTAACAGATGTTAATAGCCTTGTAAAGGAACAACCCCTCCTCCCCCCAGAAGCTTATATAAATGTATCTCCTATAATGTTAGTGTCTCTCTTGAGACTGCACTAAACTTTAAGGAGAGCCTCATTTAATCCTCCCGGATACCAATTATTTAAAACGTTTATATCTCTTTGGAAAGGCATAATCTAAAGTAAGTTAAAAAAATATATACTGTATAGCGATCAGCACGGACTACTGCTGTAATGCTGGTTATCACAAGAAGTAACAGAAGTTACCATTGGATTTCAGAGCCGTGGATTTTTTTTTGTTGCAAAAAACAAATTGCGGTATCATTACTGCATCGCATTGTGTTAATAGATGCATTAAAAAAAAAACATCCGATACATCTGTACTGTAAGTATCTTAACCTTGTATTTGAAAGCTTACCTTGGGCACATTTGTAGACATTGTGATGTGAAAAAAAGGTTTATTAGTCCTGTATCCCTTTAATCCCTCTCATTGTTTTAGGGAGAGGGAGCATGCATAAATCAGATGTTTACAATGGGGTAGGAGCACAAAATAAAAAAAAGTCATGTGTGCTGAGCACGTGCATTTTAAGTGAAACATCTTGTCTTTTGTCACAGACATTGTATTTGTGATGGTGATATTTTTAATTAAAAATCAAAACAATGTCAGTGGGAAAACGCAAAGAAGTTTGACATAGAACACGTGTGCTCGGCACACACCTGTTTTAGCTATTTGCTCTTATATTGTTATACTAACTGTGTGTGTGTGTGTGTGTGTGTGTGTGTGTGTGTGTGTGTGTGCGCGCGCGCGCGAGTCTGGTTCATGTGTGTGTGTCTGCCTCTGCCTGTGTGTGCCTCTGGGTGACTCTGTCTCCCAAGCACCGAGTCCGATCACCACTGCGCATGTGCGCCAGACTCCGATCACCACTGCTCATGTGCGCCAGACTCCGGACGCCGCTATGCACGTGCGCCAGACTCCGGCCGCCACTGTGCATGTGTGCCAGACTCCGGCCGCCGCTGTGCATGTGCGCCAGACTCCGGCCACCACTGTGCATGTGCGCCAGACTCCGGCCACCACTGTGCATGTGCGCCAGACTCCGGCCACCACTGTGCATGTGCGTCAGACTCCGGCCACCACTGTGCATGTGTGCCAGACTCCGGCCGACGCTGTGCATGTGCGCCAGACTTTGTGCGCATGCATGAGCGCGACGGGTGCGTGCCAATTAGTAGAATGATGTCACCCGCGTTACGGATTTTCGTTACAAGGTAAGGATTTTTTCCTATGATAACTCTATGATAACTCTCTAGGCGCCAGGAAAGAAGTTTCACTTCAAAAAAAAATCAGCCCCCTCCCTTTTAATAGAAGAAGCAGTGGAGTTGGCTTCATCGTTGGTAAGAGATGGAGAAACAACATAGTAGAGTATGAAAGTTCATCAGAAAGAGCAGCCAGGTCATCATTCAGCTGACAGAGATACAAGAGATACAAACAATCCAAGTGTATGCTCCAACATCGTCATGCGGACAATGAAGTGGAAGACTTCTACCAGCAAATCAACCAACTTAACAACAAAGGAAATTGTCACCTCAAAATCTTTATGGGAGATTCAATGCAAAGATTGGTGGCCATCAGATATATACAGTTGGTAAGTATGGTTGTGGTAACGGGAATGACAATGGGGACAGATTGGTAGAATTTGCAAATTGTGAATCATCCTTAGGCCTGGGTCCCGCTGCATCCGGCGGTGCGCGCGGCCGCGTGCGCGTCACTCACCAGACATGTGTTCCTTTCGTGCTGGCCCCTGTCCCTCCTCTCTGCAAGGCTCGCTGCGCACTGTGACGCCTCAGCCAGCAGGGGATTCAAGAGGATCGTGATCCCAAGCGGCGACGCGTCACGTGGTGCGGCAGGGAGCCAATGAGATGGGGAGGAGGGGAGCTGTCTCGAGCTACGGGAGTTTGTGTGGTTCGAAATCTGCACTGTCCTCTGTGCAGCATGGCAGCATTCCCCCCTGCCACACCTCCCTCCGGTGCCCGTTTCAGGCTGCGTGAGCTGGGGAGGTTGCGGCCAGTTCCGGCTGCTGAGTTCGTCTCCCGGTGGAGGAGAGGGGTGGAGGGAGTCGAGGGAGAGAAGCAACATGCACTTTTAACGAGCCTCTTTCTTTTCTCACGTGTGTGGGAGAGAGAAACCTCATGCTTAAATACACAGTCACCAGGGCTCAAATAATTAAAACCATCAATATACACCATATCATTTTCAGAGCGACAGGTAGGAGACACACAGGGTATATATTTGGCAAGCACAAAATATAGCCCTATTCACTGCCGGAGATGCTTTGAAAATAAATAAGGACATGCAGAGCAAGGTGTTGCTGGTTTCCCTGGCATCGTAGGGGTTAATATAAATCCATGTCCCATGCCATCCTGCGCGGGAGGGGAGGGGGGGGAGAAGCAACAAGGCAGAGGGGTTTCCATGTGTGTGATGGTGTGTTATAGTCCCGCCCCCCACGTCATAACACCGCGCCCATCCGACCCGTTTTGGTTACGCCCTTGTACCTCTGGACAGGCAGCATCTCCCCTTGCAGTCTCTCACGTGGCTGTCTGTGTGTGTGTGCCTTCAGATCCGCGCAGCAGCAGCACAGGACACTGTGTTGCCTTTTACATGGTAGCTCATTAATTAGGGCTCAGGTGACCGGGAAGGGAACACACACTGGAAGGTGCTGGGTCCTATGTACCTCCTCTCAAACTCCTTCTGCTTGAGCACATCACAATAACGAAAAAGCATTTAATTCTGTCCTACACCTCAGTGGTCCTAGATGCATTAAGAAAACAGTGCCGAAGCGTACATAGATATTACAAAGAACAATTACGAGTGCCCCATCAACCATTTGATTACATGAAGATACAAGCAAGATACCATCAGCAAGGGAGACATCAGGGAGACACCATGTCATCAAAGCTTTTCACAGCAACACTTGAAGACATTGGATTGGGAAGAAAAAGGGATCAAAATAAACAATGAATATTTGTCACCTACAGTTTGCACATGACATTCTTATTTTTGCCACAAGTCCAGAAGACCTCCAGCAACAAATTGGAGAACTCCACAAAGCAAGAAAGAAAGTGGGGCCTCATATGAATCTCATCTAGACCAAAGTAATGTTCAACAAATGTGTCAAGTCTGCAAATATCAAAATAAATGGAATTGAACTAGAGTACAAAAAGTTTAAGACAGTCTTCCTTGGCCAGCAACTAAAAATGAATGGGAACCTTGTGAATGAAATCATTAGGAGAATGAAGATGGGATGGAGCACATCTGGAAGAAACCAGACAATATTTCAAGGGAACCTTCCACTGTGCATCAAGAGGAAAGTTTCCGACCATTGTATTGTCCCTGTGCTCACTTATGGATCTGAAACTCGGACCCTAAATACTAAAATAATTCCAGAACTTCAGACAACACAAAGAAGTATGGAGAGATGTATGCACAGTGCACTCCTAAATAAAATGTCGGTCACCTAGTTTTAACCTTTAAACAATATAACTACTATTCTTTCTATTTGGTAGAACACTTAAAGCTACAATTGCTTCAGTACAAAAGAGTTTTAAATAAAAATTATTCTCCAAAAGTGAACAGTACTGATTTAGAAATTAAATATGTGATAAGGATAACTGAAATGTTAACTGCTATCGTTTTCAGGGCCAAGGTGTATTAGGGAGGTTACAAGACCTTGACAGAAATTTGAACAAAGCCCAGCCATCAGGGAACATGCATTGCAGTCTTGTGACAGGATGAGTGAAAGATGCAGAATTACTTTTTCAACTCATCCCCACTCTTTAGTTTGCTTTCAGCAACTAATCCTGAAAAGAACTACAGTACTGTAGTAAGGTTTAATTCAGTGTTCAACTGCTCCCTTGGTGATGTCCTGTTTCTGGTCCTGCACTTGTGGTGTTGGTGAGTAGTACTGTATGGGAAGGCATCACACACACACTACAAAAGCTGCAAAATTATATATATATATATATATATATATATATATATATATATATATTATATATAATATATATATATATATAGGTTATTTTTTCTCTTTTCTTCATCCAATTGACTACAGACGTGTGTGTGTGTGTGTGTGTGTGTGTGTGTGTGTGTGTGTGTGTGTGTGTGTGTGTGTGTGTGTGTGTGTTAGGGGACTTCTAATGAATGCAGGACAGAATGCAATAGCAATTGCTGTTAAATTGAAGTGGTGGACTTTATAACGAGAGTTATACTTACATCCGAAAAAGTTTTTACAACCATAATAATCCAAAACAGAAAATGACTGGGTCATTTTGCATGGCCTTCCTTTGCTATTGTACCATGCGCGTGTAATTGTATTGTTCTTATACCACCGTAGTATTGCATTGTGGATTACAGTGATACAAACACATTATATTGATAAGCAGAATGTTATCAGTGTGGGATTGAATGGACAGTAAATTAATTTCCTTCACTAGAGCTATTACAACATCAGTTTGTGTGTTAAACTGGTGATATAAGTCTCTGTCAGTTTTGCTCTTTGCTTTTCTTTTCCAAGCCTTTAATTTGGCTTCACATGACCATTGATATTTGGTACGCTGCTTTAAAGAATAAATAAAAAAGCAATACTGGTGTGCATTAGTTTAGTCTGTACAAGCAGGCCGCTTTAAACAAGAATACAGTATAAACATGAAAAACAACCACATATGCCATTTGTCACCTTGAAATTGAATGTATGTTTTCTATTTTGACGCTTTTTATATAAATGAGACACGTTTTTTTTTTTACGCAGACTGAACAATTTGCTTATTGGTCAATTTCTTTACATACAACAGAAATACGCTGAAAATACAGAACTCAAAGCAACATTTCCCACTAGATATCCTCCCCCTGTTGCTCAGTCTAGGATACTCCCAGTTATGAGGGGATCTACAGGTTGCAGGAAAGATAGATGTTTCTGTTTGTTTGTTTGTTTTTGAGGTTTGTGTAAAAAAACAAAACAAATTGCAAGTGTATGCAGCCAGCTCCCAGCTCCTTGGCGGGTCTCATGAGTGCATTTCAAACACTCCAGTGTCGCGTATCATTTAGAAGCCAAGAGCTGTTGAAATGAGTTAAATGAGCTGTGTAAGGGACCCCATGTTGCCTCTATACAGGATTACAGAGAAATAAACTCAGTTGTGCCACAGCCAATATACATGCTAATGTTTCTAGCAAGGCATCTGCAGCTGTTAACTGGTCAAATTTATCTCACCGTTTTCTGCAAGTTTGTCACAAAGGAGAATTATCGTGCCCTGGAAAATGAAGTGAATCTGATTGGATTAGAAGATAATGTTGTTTACATCCAAGACCTCATTCACAAGCCTGTCTGACCATTAAGACTAATCAAGGACTTTCTTCATTTCTGGATTTATATTTATTTGAGTTCTGCTCGAGGTCAGCAGTTTAGCCTCAGATTAGGCCAATATAACATTGAATCCCATCAGTAGGTCTCCAGCAATGTTTAGAATTAAGTGGGGACTACAGTAAATCATTGTATGTACCTATTATTGGGTCATTTCCCCTGATGAATTCTGCATGTCTCGCTCGCACTAGAATGAAATAGCAAACACGAAGAATGAAAGCATGGTTAAAGTGTTAAAAATTATTTGTATTAGCAACGTTCTACATCAAAATGAAAGTGTGACACTTTGACAAATTTGTCTTCTGTTCCGCATGCTGTGAAGTTTAAATGAAGCCTTATAAAATCCTGATGCCCATAACAGGCAAGTTTTATAGGATGCAATAACACAGGCAGAAATAGGAGATCACGGATAGGATCAATGATGTGCAGGATCCTCGCTCGCATATGATCATGCATCTAAATAGCGCCTATTTATTTTGTAATACATTGTTGGAAAAGTGTAATTTGGGCACCTATGGCATTTTATACTGCAATTTATACCTCACTGTGAAAATGTTGGGGGTTTTGTAGTGGAAAATGCATTGTAATGTGAACACATTAGTGATGGATAAAGAACAGTGAATGAGTAAATATAAAATATATACATATACATGGCGTATTTAGTGCATATGAAGTACAGTGTTGAGTGGAATGCCAGAGACTTTGATCTAAACGTCTCTACCTCTTGTCTGCATGAAATCCACAATTGTGCCTGCCTGGGGAAGCGAGAAAACGCATTGTGTCAAATACTGTAGATCACATTTGTTGCAAAAAGTGCAAGCAAAGGCGAGGTTTTGTAGTTCTGGTTCTACATAGAGATCACAGAACCGAGGCAAATCCTTACTTTGCTGTGGTCATGATGAAAGCTAGTCAGGCTATTATTATTATCGTTTATTTGTAAAGCGCCAACATATTCTGCAGCGGGGTACAGAGAGATGTAAATTACATATGTAACACCTCCCCCCCTAAGGGAGATTTGCATGCTACATGTGTATCTGGTGCTGGTTAGCTCACCTGCTGTAGGCAAGGAAGCCTGAGTCCCCGCAGATGTTAGCGGGAGCAGCAACGGGACAGACTGGTAGTTCTTCGGTGCAGCATCTCCATCCTGTAGTGAGCTGCTGGAGGCAGAGAGTAGTCCCTACAGGTACTCCTTTCTCTCAGTAACCACGCAGAGACCCGGAACGGTTCACCTTTTATTTGGCAGGCGAGAACCAGATTCCTTCTCTTGCAAGAGAGGTACTTTTCAAACCTGACAGTCATGGACCATCTTCCCTCGCGTCTTGCATAAGGTTACTTCCCTGACTAGGCCCAGACTAGGCCCCCCAAGGGCTTGAGGCTAGTCACCACCCCCTGATGGGTTAAGGCAGACACCACCTCACTCTGGGGAGCAGGCTACATCCTGGAATCGACAACCACTAATTTTGGGTAAGGAGCATCTTCTATACCTTGGGATGGGGTTAATAACCCTGCCCCAAACTGGGCAGATTTTAGAGGAGGTACCGGTGTCACACCCATTTACAACGCCCACCACCCGCCATGACGTAACGCTCCCAACTGCCATACAGCCTGCACCTGGCTATGGCAACAAATTGTCAAGTGTGCCAACGGATTCACATCTTGGCCCATGTGAAAGGGATTTAACCCCAGAACCTCCTGCACTTACCAGGACTTACATGCTAGGGCCAGGGAACACATAGCCAGGGGCACTACGTTACACATAAATAGAGTTACATACCAAATAAGGACAAACATGCACCAACAGATACAAAAGGCAATGAGGGCTCTGCTTGTGAGAGCTTACAATCTGTAGTTCTGTACTTTTGTCATGACTGTGGGAAACCCTTATTCTTTAACACAAATGTAAGGAAACTCAGTGGATCGTCCTTTTCAACCTATCTGGGGGATAGCATGCAGATCATAACACTGGGCATGACCTGCCAGGTGGAAGCACAATTGCCTGCGGAATATAATATTAATATTAAATGTAATAAATTAAAATGTAATGTATACATACTGAAAGTTATGTTTTTCTGTGTCTTGCATACTATGGAGTAAAGGCTCGTGAAGTATAATTTTAAAGTGTGTTGAAATTGGTGCTACCTAAGGCCTGGGACATAGTGCCTGTAACCAGTGCTGAGGCGCGCTGAGGCTCAGGGAAAGCGGTGCGGGCCAGTGACGTCAGGGGCGGGCCAGTGGCGGGCCAGGGCGGGCCAGTGACGTCACGGAGCTGGTTCGCCCTCATTGGGCGAACCGCTCACGTGACCTGCGCTCCGGCAAGCGGGGAAATTTCAAAACACCGTCAGACACGCTTCCTAAGCGTGCTGACGCGTGCGCGAGCCCCTGCTAAAGCCGCTCTCATTGCAGCAGCACGGGTCAGCGCATAATCGCTGACCATGTCCCAGGCCTAAGAGTGTCTTTACCAATGATTTTGTTTACACATAGGAAGCAGAGGGTTTCTGGAGAGGAATAGCCTTCTTGTTCAGCTCTGAGGACCCCTAGTTCTTCAGACACCAGGGTGGTGCTGCCGGTAGTGTCCCATCCAAGAGATCCAAACCAGCGTTATAATCTCCTGCGTTACGCGGGCAAATAGGAAGCTGCAATGTGATCCATTCCGGCTTTCAATTGGCCCAAGTGATGTGGGGCCTTTAAACAACCAGAAAGTAACCAACACCTCCTACCTGGGTAAACATCTTAGAATCCCGGAGCTCTTCACAGCTGAAATTAACTCGGTTTGACTCTGGGAACCCTATGCTGCCCATCTGCATGTACATAAAAGAGGGAATGCTCCTTTAAATGGCTTTGAGGCATAATTGTAAAAAGCCTTCAGTGGAAAGAAGCTTAATAACTGAGGCTGATAGTAATAATGGCATTTGCGTGCTATATTACAGAGGCACACAAACTTTTTAGTCTGCGCCCCACTGCCTGCAAACCTTGTCTCCAGCGACAAATGACGCTGCAGGGTCATGTTACGTTGCGTTGCCGCCGCATTGCCATGGCGACGAGTTGTCCGAAGCCGTCCGAGACAAGGTAAGGGAAGTTACAGAGGCCTCCCGCGGTCCCTCTGCATTTAATTAAAATGCTTTGGGGAAGGGCGCGCGGGGGCCTCTGTAAGCGCCGTGCCCACCCCAGAAAATCTCACGCCCCCTCCTGATGGGTGCGCCCCCCAGTTTGCACACCCCTGTTTTATAATATAGCATAAATAATTTTAGAAGCATTCATTTGAATCTGACAGGCAGTTTATAAACATAAGTGTATTATTAATTATAATAGCAATGTTTACTTTTACATGCCATTTTCATGTTGATTTGATATCTTTTGCTGTCTTAAAATCATATGTGCTTTATCAACCAACCAATGTGTTGCTGTGTTTAAACGTGCTAACCTGTAATTGCACTTTGGGGATATTCCTCAGTAGGAATTTAAAATAATCACTGCCATTGGCATATTTTTGGCAAACAAAGTTTGCAATAGTAACTTCTGATAATATAAAACAAAAAACACGTCAAAGCCCTGCAAAGTTTTAGGGGTGGGGGTGGGGGGGACAGAGAATGAAGCAGTATATTACAGTGTGCACTATCATGGTATTTTATTACTTCAATTTCATTTTGTTTTGAGGGATTGCTGCTTTAAGCGACCCTTGGTTTTCTATTGAAGCAGAGCAATCATTCTTCTAGTTCTTACTCCTGTTCTTCTAAATATGCTGCTGTTGTCAAAGGACACAAGATATAATGCTTTTCCAATGAACTGCAGGCTCCTTCTGTTCTGAAAAGGGTTAAGCAACGAGCTGAGAATATGAAGGATGCGGAACGCATTGGTTCAGTGGTCCGAGTGCCTTAAAAAGTAGCGGTAATGTATCTAATTTCAAGAAATTCGGATACTACATTGGGGCATTATATTTATATAATTATGCCCAAAATTAAAGCTACAAGTCACACGTCCAGTGGGTACTCATTTGCATAGCACTACCCAGAATACTTGTCTGCAACTTAAAGCAGCAATCCGCCAGAATTAGATATTGATTTAAACATTTAAAAAAAAAATGTTTTTACATTAGGGGATGATCCAGAGTTAAACCACGCTATTTTTAGGTCCAGGAACCAAGGAGTGTACAGATGTCTGTCAAATAGGAAGCCACAACAGATGCCACTATAGCTTCCTATTGACCCATGTTACCTGTCGGATTTAGTGGCTATTTGACTTTCCCTAGAGGTAGCTGAAACACACCAGTAACTACCCCAATAAATAGCTCAGATACTGGGGGACGAGGGAGGGTCGCCATTACTAAAAATGCCTTTGATTTATAAAAAAAAAATGATCATGCAGAATTGCCGAGTACAGTAGCTGCTTTAACCACTCAATGAGGTGATAAAAGGGGGATGTGTAGTCTGCTGTGGAAGACATGCAGATACACTTATGGTAGTCTATCTTTGCTCATCAAATCTCCCCCTAATATCCCTGCTTAGGAGCCTTCACATAGTGCCTCTGCCACCTTTCACTGTACTCTGCAGGAATATCCATTCATCCGTCTCTTTTTCGGAGCTAGTTCAAAACCTGCGGCCCGAGGCATTACATCAGTATATTTGTAAAAGTTATTTAAAAGGCTGGGACGTGGCATTAATGGTTTAAGGAATCACATTAAAAAATCTATACGGACATTAATAATTAAAAGCATGCTTGCAGTCTGTATTAGTTTTTTTTTAATCCAAAGGAAAGATAGTGATATTGGTGGAAAAATTAGCATATCTGGTATGGCTATATTTTACTGCAGAAACTTCACACTTCACACACATGCTTCGTGCTTCACACATGCTTCGCGCTTCACACACACACTTCACACACGCTACACAATTCACACATGCTTTACAATTCACACTTCACATATGCTTGACACTTCAAACACGCTTCACGCTTTAGGGCTGTTATATACAGCGTGCGGCCGCGCGTGCCTATGCGAACGCGCGTGCCTATGCGAACGCGCGTGCACGTGCCGCATGCTTTTCATGTTTATAGAGCAGGGAGCTGTGTATGTCTGTGTATATGCGTGTATATGCGAGTATATGTGTGTACATGGGTTGTGTGAGTGAAAGGAAGACCTAAGCAAGATTTTTTAAAGAAAATAAAAGTTAAATAAATATTTTTTTTTGTTCCGCAATCATTGACACACACACACACACACACACACACACACACACACACACACACACACACACACACACACACACACACACACACACACACACACACACACACACACACACACACACACACAAACACATCCATACAAACACACATCCACGCATACATGCATACATGCATACATACACACATATACATACATTTCAGGGAGCGGCGCGAAAAGATGAATTTCTTCGTCTTCGCCGCCATCTGTTGGCTCCCCTCTCCCTGCCGTGCGCGCGCGGCCCTTCTATAAAAAGGCTGACTAACGTCAGCCAACTAAAATTCTGTGCGCGCGCACGTGTAGCGCGCGCTCGGCACTATAGAACGTGCCTTACAATTCACACTTAACACGCGCTTTAGAATTCACACTTCACTCACACGTCACACTTCGCACACGCTTGACACTTCAAATACACATCACACTTCTTACACTTTACAATTCCCACTTCACACATGCTTTACTCTTCCCACTTCACACATGCTTTACTCTTCCCACTTCACACATGCTTTACTCTTCCCACTTCACACATGCTTTACTCTTCCCACTTCACACATACTTTACTCTTTGCACTTCACGCATGCTTTAGAATTCAAACTTCACGCTTCACACTGTAGAAGTGTTTTATACCCGTTTGCTAATTGGAGAATTGCCAATGAGTTTACAAATGAAAATAGGGGCTAAACACGTCGAAAAATATAGCAGAATAGAATGAGGCGAGCTCAGGACCTACCCCTATAATGGAGTGTATCAATAATACTATATAATTTAATACATTTCTGGAGTATACAGCTAAGAAAAATAAATTGTCAAGAACAGACAGTCCAAAGGCCACACATTGAAGAGCCCTCAAGTATAACATTATTATTTGTTGCAGGGAAGAAAAGAAAATGAAGGGTGAGTTTCCATCACTCTACAAAAACAAGTAATATTTGGTGGATATTCGTGATATTCTGCATTATCTCTGCCATTGAATCTTAGGGAAGCAGTGATATTCGTTGTAGCCCAATATGTTGCGTTATCGGTGGGAGCATTGGAGTCTGCTGCATCTGTATGTCTCAAATAGGCATAATGAAGTTAAGTTGCTGTTGAAAGCATCTAATTTATGTTTCATCACTTAAGTATTTGAAGGAGCTTTGCACTAGATTTGCTTGTGGCTTTTGGTTTTTATTATTTCTGGAGCATACATTTGAGCAGTTGCTCTACACAATGTTATAGTGGAATATATCAAAGTTTGCATCAGTAATTGGCACAACTTTCTTGTCTCTTTGCTCTAATTAAACTTGCCAGGTCTGGAGTGGCATTAACTATTGTGCCCAAGAGATCAGCAGCCGATTTTAAAAAACAAACAAAAAACAACTTTAAGTTTCACTCATTTGGCGGTGGCACATATTTACATAAGAAGACATTCTGTGAATGCACAATTGAGGAAATTTCATCTAGATATTTTGAATGAGACAATAAGTACATTAAGTAAGCTGCAATTTGTTGGCTGCTGGATAATTGCAGGCTATTTCAGCTGTGCACGGGTTATGTTATTAGCAGTAAATTGTAAGAGAGCTTAGTTTGGTTGAAAGTTGCTTCCAAGTTGTCTGAGCAGATGTTTGCTCGTCATTGTCGACAAATATCACTCTAACATATGGCAAGATATTCTCTGATCTCCGTTGTAACATCTTTCTTCTTGTTTCTGTTACAGTTCTTTTGTTCCCTCTCCTTTTATCTTCTTAACACAACATTTTGTCCTGGTGTTAACTATGTTTAAAAAAGCAGTAGGGTTAACTTTACAGTATATTGATGTCCCGAGATAGCTGCTATAGATTGGTCATCAATAATCTTTACAAATGGAAATCTGGACAGTTGTTTGTCATTATTTGAGAGACAAGGAGTGACTCAGTGAGTAAAGACACTGACTTGCACAGAGTTTGAAGCAGGGGAACCTAGTTCAATTCCTGGTGTCGGCTCCTTGTGACCTTGGGCAAGTCACTTTATCTCCCTGTGTCTCAGGCACCAAAAACACAGATTGTAAGCTCCACGGGGCAGGCACTGTGTCTGCAAACATGTCTCTGTAAAGCGCTATGTAAAACTAGCAACGCTATACAAGAACAAGCTATTATTATTATTATTATTTAGTCTTCTTCTCCAGCTACAGGTTTCATGATAAAAGGAAACATAAATGCTCTTCATTACTAGACTCGGACAGAATCTCTTCATGTCTTTGGAGAGCTTTTTCTAAGAACTACGGAAACCGATCATTCAGTGTTCTCAGTGGAAACACTCAGTTTAGTGACCAAGTTGGCATACCTAGAGATGAGCTAAAATATTTATTCATTTTATTAACAAGAAACATATGATGGCAGTATCTTAATTCCTGTATGTATGTTTTCACGTGCCATGCTAACAATGCCATAGTGGAACACACACCAAATGACCGCAGGGTCAGACTTGCTATGGCAGCCAATAAAAAGTTGTAACGTCATCAGGGGAGGACGTTGCAACTTTTTATTGGTGACCCGTAGCTATATTTAGTGTTGACCCTGAAACGTTTTTAAACTTCTCTCCCCTGCCACATCCCTTGTGACTTCCAAAACTACTGCAGGTAGTCTGTAGATCCGGCCTTATCCATCATTTGTACACCAGTATTCAGCAGTTTAGGAGCTCTTCTGAGAATATGTTACATACTGTACAGTTACCTAACACGGTGATTTTACGTGGACAGATTTGCATAATCTCATATGTGGTGGTGTTGGTATCACACTATCTATTATGTATATCACATTTTTTAGAGATTTTGTTGTATTGTTTCTTCTGGCGAAGTATAGGTACGGTGTAAAGTACATACGTTTTATCGGACCAACATGACAGATTCATTTATATGTAATTGTACAGAAGCTCTCACGACCACACAGTGTAAGAAGGGCATCTAATAAAGAGGCATGAGATCTTGGCAGCTTGTGGTTTGTGTTAAAGAAGGATTCTCATGTACAGTAGGTTCAATAAATTGGACAGTTCCACTTACAGTAGCACACACAAAATGAGTAACGTATCAATGCAATTTACGTTCCTATACATATTTAATTAAACTTGTAGCAAATGTTTGGCTACTGTGGTTTCTTTCGATTTCTTAAAGACTTTATTTTTCTGTAGGTGACTTATTGTTACTGCAGTGACGCCACAGTACCTGTCCTGACAAACTTGGTGAGCGTTCTAATATAGAGAGGAAATATTTAGGCAACGGTATAAAAAGTGAGATGCAACCTTGCTGTTTATCTTGAACGAAAACAGCTGATCCAGCAAATTATTCATTCCAAAGGCCTTAGGATTGCGTGTGGGTTCATAAGACTGCATTCTGTAGCTGCTTATAATGCTTCCTCTATAAAGGTCACCCCCAGACGGGTCATTTCTAGATGCCGGCGGAGACGGAGCATGGTCTTTTTGGAAATGTCCCTGAATTTCACAGCCACTATGAATGTGCAATTACCGTTTGGTTGTGCTCACATTAACAAATGACTTTTTTCCCCAGACATAAATCATCACACCCATACTATGGCGATCATTATAGAGATACTGCTCCATTGTGGGCAGATAGGAAAATGAAATACTGCAAGTGTTTTTAACAGCCACATAGACACCAGTAAGGAATATAGCTGCTTATTTCAAGATCTATGATTAGTGGTTGAGAAATTAGATTATTAATGTCAATGTTTTATGCATCCTAATTAGATGTACCATATTAAACCAGAGGTTAATTGGAAGTGTCTCGACGGTTCTGTTTCTGAATCGTTACTAATATTTTTTTTATTTGTTTTAACATTTTGGTGCCAGTGGAGATTGTATAATGCCACCTAATAAGAATTATATGATGGTATTAAAAATCCTGCAGTGAATTCTTGCTAATATTTTTTCATTTTAAATGTACTGTGCTGTATGTACCACCAAAGATATTAAAAGCAAGTAGGACGAATCTATTAAGCTGCTTACAAACTGAGTTTTAGCGTTATGCATTGTGGGTCCTTCTGGCAGTGAAAGGGTCAAGCATAGGGATTTGCCTAATGGTTCTCCAACTAGGTTTATGTGTAAAGGTCATTTTGCTATTAAATTACATCCACTAACATAAATAATTCAAGATACTATGCCTTTCTTTTGCTGTGTGTGACGTGTATCAGCTTGTAATATATGAAGGGTCAATAGAATGAGTAAGGAAGTAGTTGACAATCCCGCTGCAAATTATCGTATTTACACCCGTGGGTCCCCCAGAGCGGAGCAGAAATATTTTCAGCTACGTCACTCCTCTCGAAATACTTAAGAGTTTAAACACGACAGCTGCAGTCGTCCACTATGAAACTGAAATGTCATTGTTTGCGACTTTCTATTGGCCTGTGGTTTGGAAAGCCAACAGAAATCGTTGAGCCCAAAACAAATACAAGAAGCAGGGAACCCCTCCCCTCTCGGCTTGCAGGGGTGTGGGGAGGAGATGGTGCCAGCCTAAGGGGAGGGAAAAGCTGGTATGGGGAGGGGGTATAAGGAGGTTAGGCCTGGAAGGGAATAATGTTCCTGGGTGGCGAAGTGGGGCAATTGGTCTGGAGGGCAGTATAAGGGGGTAATGGGTACGGAGGACAGTTAAAAGGGGTAATCGGCCTGAAAGATGATTAAGGTGGTAATGGGTCAGGAGAAGGTTATAATGGGGTAATGTGCCTGGAGGGAGTGTAAGGGGGTGTAAAGAGCGTAATGGCCTGGAGGGGGTATAAGGGAGTAATTAATTATTTTTCCGTTCTCGGGTAATACCCAGCTGTGACAGGGCTGCTTGCACTTTTGTAGAAATTAAAATGCATGTTTGCTTTCTGGCATCAAGTGCACCACTTTATCTTTCTTTCTTTCTGTTTCTGTCTGTTTTTTGCTAGGCCCAGCGATCTTTTTTTTGCTTCCTTTATCTAAACTTTACTAATTTTTTAATGTGGTGTCCTGAGGTCAGTCAGTACAATACAGGTCTGGTTGGTGTTAAACACAGTTTGATGTTACACAGCCATGGGCAGTCTCTGTTAAAAAGGAAAAGGGCGTTTCCTTCCTGCATACCATCCAGGGTGGATTATACCATGGTATGGAGGGGGGGGAATTAAAGTAAGTGATACTGAATGTCATTTATTTTACAGAGTAAAGACATGCATGCGATGTTTGTAAAAGGTACTGTTTTATTGGGGGCTTGCTATAGAAAATTGTATGTTGTGTGAAGTGTATTATGTTTGCTAATTGTGTAAGTTTTGGGAGACAACTCCCCTGTGTGGTATACTTAATTTGGTTTGGTCCAAATTAACCAGTAATAAAAGGGAGGGGGTTTCTTTCCCTGGGGGCTGCTGCACTCCTTGTTGTTGCTGTGTGATAGGAGGTTGTTCTTTTTCTGCACGCCTTGTTGCTGTTATGGGATATGAGGATGTTTGTGGAACTTCAGTGAAAGGATGCAAACTTTCTAATGCAGATATTGCTGGCTACTCTCTGTATGGAGACATCACGCTAGGGTAACTGGTTGTTGTACACCTGAATGTGGAATACCTAATAAAAAGAAGGTTCAGAGAACAGCAAAAGCCTCTTCCATTCTTCCCAGGTTCTGATGCTGCGGCTTCTTTAAACAAAGGCTGGGACGCAACCTTTCACTCCAGCATACATCTCTTCACACTTATTTAGAGTTGTCTGAATCTTCTAAATAATCTTTGTATTCAGTGTCCAAGTTTCACATCCATGTGTGAGCACAGGTATAATACAGTGGTCGAATACTGTGAATAGTTCCCTTGAAAGATTGTCTTGTTTCTTCCAAAGGCACTAAATCTCATCTTCATTCTCTTATTGACTTCATTGGATATCTTCCAATTCATTGTTTCTTGCTGGCCAAGGTAGATATAATTTCACACAATTAAAGGTTCCCAACGGGATAGCGCTTCAGTGAAACTGGAAGGGACAAAGTTCAGTGAAAGGTTACAATTTATTTCAACAAGAACACGCCAAACACAGAGACCGCCTACGTGTTGCTGCTTTCTGAAGGTAGGGTGAGAAAGGTGTAGGAGGTCTCTGTGTTTGACGTGTTCTTGTTGAAATAAATTGTAACCTTTTACTGAACTTGGTCCATTCCAGTTTAACTGAAGCGCTATCCCATCTGAAACTTTTCCTGTTGTGATTATCATCAAAAATATGCAACATGAAAACGCTGACGGGAACCGCTGAACTACACCATTGGAACACAGAAGCATGGATACACAGAACCAACGGTCTGAGCAGGTAGTTTGACAAAAGTATATTGATGTACTATATGAGATAAGAGACTGACCCCACAAGAATCCTGAGTGTTGTTGCTTTTTGTGGATAGATGAGGAAATTTGTGTTCAGTGCCCAGCATTCATGATGAAATGTTAAATGTAAGATGATGATTAAAATGATGCGGTAGCCATGATTTCTTTATCTATGTACTGTAGTTATAATTGCAGACTTCTAGTTCTATTCCATGTATTTCATTATTTGTAGCGTTAACACATTTGTTGAACATCACTTGGTCTTGCTGAGATTCACATGGGCTCCCACATTCTTACTGGCTTTGATGGGTTCTCTGATTTGATGATGCAGGTCTTCTGAACTTGTGACAAAAATAACAATGCAGTCTACAAATTGTTGCCGACTCAAGTATTCAAATTTTTCTTTCAAATTCAATGTCTTGAACAATCAGTCAAGCTTTGGTGACATGGTATCTCCCTGTCACACACCTTCTACTTATTCTTTTGTTTGTATATGATGTAGAATAGTATGCCTCTTTAAATATATAAAACACAAAAGAGCAAGAAAAAAAATAAAATCAATTACTTAATAACAATTGAATGTATTCAAATCTATAAAATTTTTAGCATTTACACTGATTGACAGAGCTACATCAAAAACGGCACGTCCCCCCACCACTCCATCCACTAGATGTTAAACGCCTGTACCTTAGTAACCAGTGTTGGTTAGCCCCTGCAAACCGATCCCGATTGGGGACTGGCTGCTGTTTGGGTCCTTATACATTGCTCCGGAGCTTGAGCAGCACGCCCACTACTGGGTGAAGGGGGGGGGGGGGGGGAAGCTGGGGATTGCAGCCGCGTCCTGTGTATGATAAGTAATTGATTTTGGTTTTTTTTTCTTGCACGTCTCTCTCTTGTGTTTTATGTACTTTATTGGCCCCTGTGGATCACGGGAGTGAGTAGGAGCAGCAGAAGCAACCTTGACTTGGATTTCCAGGGGAATCCTTAGTACTTTTCCTCTTTAAATATTGCCTATACAATAGTAGTAAAAACCATACGAGCAGAGAGCATAGTCTACTGCGATGTACATTATATAATGTATTCTATAAAGAACTGTCCTGTTGGTCCATAGAAATATCCAATGAAAATAAATCCATGTTAATTACAGTGATTCTGTTTGTTATTGTGCAGTATGTGCTATAGCATAACATTGTTACCAGCTCATAAAACATGAAGTTTCTTATTCTGTGATATTTAATACTATCTTGAGAATTTATGCATGCCTTCATTTGACTGTTTCATACATTATATAAAATTAGAATATGAAATAAATGGAAGGTTGCACACTTAGTGATCCTTTAACAATTAACATTTGGATCTCATTCTCAATTTCTTGTAGTCAACACTCTTTTATTGTATGGAGGCTGTGAAAGGACAAAACTCCAAGCTCTAATAATTCAGCTTTACTTCTGACCGCATTGGAGTTACTGCAGAAAGAAATCACTAGAGCCCCTATTTAATATACTGTGAAGCCCCCTATTCATTAAGCTGTGAAATAGTCTTCCCATTGCTCTGAAAGATTTCCATTCTATTCACTTGAAGACCGTTCCACAGAATATTGAATATTAGCGAGTATGGAACAAAGAATAATATTCCTTGAGATATATAAAAGGCAGTTTGCCAGTTTATTGCTGTGTTACCTTAGGAAACCTTTGAAGGACAATCAGTAGTGAGCGGCAATCAATTATCCCTCTGAACGATTTCTGGAAAGCTGACACTTACAATTCATATTTTGTTAAGTGGTAGTTGAAACATGGCCTGCAGAAAATAACTTATTGACTGAGAGGAGTACAGTGAGAACATATTGAGACTTGTGTGACAGGTTTTAAAGATGTGCCCAGGAAAATGAACTGTACTGTCATTTAAAAAAAGGAAAACATCTAGATACGCATTGTGTGTGTGTGTGTATATTTTGTGCATTTGTGTGTATATACATACAAAAGGGTCACCGAGTGCCAAGTGTGATAGCACTAGGAGTGGAGGTGCCATTCATTTATATATATATATATATATATATATATATATATATATATATATAATACTGAGTTAAGTTATGGTGAGTAAAAAAAGTGACAAAAACCCTCCACAGGAAAGCAAATATGCAAATATAATTGTATGCTCATCTGCATGTCTTGGGTAGGTCAGCAACCCCGCCTTTCCCCATTATCACCCAGCATACAGCACTTCCACTGCAGCAAGGGATTCTGGGAAATGACATGCAAATGAGCACACAGTGTCACTTTTTGCCTCAATAACCATTTTTAACATGGTTCCCTATAGGCTTAAGCTTGCTGCATGGTCACAGCTTTGAGCACAGCCAGGGTTAAGGTGCATACCCAGAAAACCACCCACAGACAGCCGTTTCGACCTTGATGGGTCTCATCAGTGTGGGGTTGATTTTACTGGGAATGCAAGAGAGGCTATGGGATAGGCTAAACCATAATACTGAGTTAAGTTATGGTGAGTAAAAAAAGTGACAAAAACCCTCCACAGGAAAGCAAATATGCAAATATAACTGTATGCTCATCTGCATGTCTTAGGCAGGTCTGCAACCCCGCCTTTCCCCATTATCACCCAGCATACAGCACTTCCACTGCAGCAAGGGATTCTGGGAAATGACATGCAAATGAGTACACAGTGTCACTTTTGGCCTCAATAACCATTTTTAACATGGTTCCCTATAGGCTTAAGCTTGCTGCATGGTCACAGCTTTGAGCACAGCCAGGGTTAAGGTGCATACCCAGAAAACCACCCACAGACAGCCGTTTCGACCTTGATGGGTCTCATCAGCGTGGGGTTGATTTTACTGGGAATGCAAGAGAGGCTATGGGATAGGCTAAACCATAATACTGAGTTAAGTTATGGTGAGTAAAAAAAGTGACAAAAACCCTCCACAGGAAAGCAAATATGCAAATATAACTGTATGTCATTTCCCAGAATCCCTTGCTGCAGTGGAAGTGCTGTATGCTGGGTGATAATGGGGAAAGGCGGGGTTGCAGACCTGCCTAAGACATGCAGATGAGCATACAGTTATATTTGCATATATATAGATATATATATATATATATATATATATATATATATATATATATATATATACACATACACACATACATATACACAGATGTATATACAATACACACACATACATATACACAAATGTAGTAAGACTTGACGTCTTCGGTGTTATGGCACCAAAGGATTAACGCTGCGGGGGATCCCATTCAGAAGCATGGAGCCCCCGCAGCGCGATCATAGAAGACACTATTCCCTGTGCCGCAGACTTTTGCTCTTTCATCCATGGCACTGGGGACACCAAGCAGGCAAAAAAATAGTCTCTCCTGATGAAACCTGCGTAGGTGAAACGCTTAGAGTGTAATCCAGCATTGGTGAGCAGAGGGACACATTAGCTGAGACCGGCCTGCACAACCTTTCCTGACTCCACGCTGTTGGAAGGCGCCTCCTGGAAACGTGACGACCGGAGTGACATCAGAGGTGGGCGTATCCAAAGACATCTGTCTGCTTACAGCTCGATCTCCAGTCAGCCTGAGGGATCCCCTTCCAGACACGTGAGAGCAGGCGTCACACGCCATACAGATTGTGGAAGCAGAGTTCTGTTGGTGCGGATATTATATCCTAAATGCGTGATTATATTTTGTAAAATGTGAGTGCATTTTTATACTTTGTATTTTAAGAAGATAAAATTCCGATAAGGTTCCAGTATATACATACAGCTAAACCCCGTTATAACGCGCCTCGTTATACCGCGATTCGGTTATAACGCGGTTTTCCCGTGGCTCCCGTTTTAAAAAAAAATAAACATTTTTTTTTGCACACTGCACACACTGCACACACTGCACACACTCACTGCACACACACTGCTCATTGCTCACACTGCCACACTGCACACACACTGCACACTGCACACACACTGCTCATTGCTCACACTGACACACTGCACACACACTGCACACTGCACACACACTGCACACTGCACACACACTGCACACTGCACACACACTGCTCATTGCTCACACTGCACACACTGACACACTGCACACACACTGCACACACACTGCACACACACTGCACACACACTGCACACTGCACACACACACTGCACATTGCTCACACTGACACACTGCACACTCTGACACACTGCACACACACTGCACACTGCACACACACTGCTCATTGCTCACACTGCACACACTGACACACTGCACACACACTGCACACACACTGCACACACACTGCACACACACTGCACACTGCACACACACACTGCACACACACTGCACATTGCTCACACTGACACACTGCACACACTGCACTGCACACTGCACACACACTGCACACTGCTCATTGCTCACACTGCACACACTGACACACTGCACACACACTGCACACTGCACACACACTGCTCATTGCTCACACTGCACACACTGACACACTGCACACACACTGCTCATTGGACACACTGCACACACACTGCACACTGCACACACACTGCTCATTGGACACACTGCACACACACTGCACACACACTGCTCATTGCTGACAATGCACACACTGACACACTGCACACACACTGCACACTGCACACACACTTACAGACACTCACACACACTCACACACACTCACACACACTCACACACACTTAGACACACTTACAGACACTCACACACACTCACACACACTCACAGACACTCACACACACTTACACACACTCACAGACACTCACACACACTCACACACACTTACAGACACTCACACACACTCACACACACTCACACACACTTACAGACACTCACACACACTCACACACACTTACAGACACTCACACACACTCACACACACTCACACACACTTACACACACTTAGACACTCACAGACACTCACACACACTCACACACACTCACACACACTCACACACACTTACAGACACTCACACACACTCACACACACTTACAGACACTCACACACACTCACACACACTCACAGACACTCACACACACTTACACACACTTACACACACACTCAGACACTTACACACACTCACAGACACTTACACACACTCACACCCACATACACACACCCATATACACACACACACTTTCTCTCCCATATATACATACACACACACACTCTCTCACTCTACACAGACGGGGGGTGGGGTCGGAGCAGAGGAAAGGCCGCGACCAGCACCACCACCCGCTCCCCCCCCTCCTCCCGCGCAGGCAGCGGGAGCACCGGGGACAGCGGTGGGGAGAAGAAACCCCCCGCTACCACCTCCATGCAGGCAGCGGGATCTGAGGTAAGCGGCGACCTGAGGGACATCCCCGCTCCCATCTCCTGCCCCGCGGCCTGTCCCGAGGTGACAGGGTGAAGCGGGGACAGGAGGGACATCCCCGCTCCCATCTCCTGCCCCGCGGCCTGTCCCGCGGTGACAGGGGGAAGCGGGGACAGGAGGGACATCCCCGCTCCCATCTCCTGCCCCGCGGCCTGTCCCGCGGTGACAGGGGGAAGCGGGGACAGGAGGGACATCCCCGCTCCCATCTCCTGCCCCGCGGCCTGTCCCGCGGTGACAGGGGGAAGCGGGGACAGGAGGGCCATCCCCGCTCCCATCTCCTGCCCCGCGGGCTGTCCCGCGGTGACAGGGGGAAGCGGGGAGCGGAGGGACATGCCCGCTCCCATCTCCTGTCCCGCGGGATGAATATGCGCTAAAGCGCGGCGGCCATTTTTTTTCTCGCGACCCCGTTAGTAACGCGGTGGTCTCGGGGTGGACCCCGAGACCCGCGTTATAACGGGGTTTAGCTGTATATACATACATCTCAGTGAAAGCTGCTGTTTCAGGATAAAAGATACCTTTATGTACATGTGTACTTTGGGAAATTTGTAAGTACAAATTTCTCTGGATTCTACTAAGAACTCATTGAATATCCAGTTTTTGAAAGGCATATTTGCACTATTTTGCTTGTGTTTTTCTTTCCACATATATATCTGCGCTCCCCACAAACATCCTGGATACCTGACACTGGGGACACCAAGTCTAGCTACATCTGTATATACACACGGATACATCCTTTTTTGACTGACTCATGTTTCCTAGAATCCACTTGTGCTTATAGGTGGAAGAGGAAGGAAGAGCAGTGTATAAGTGCAATGCTACCACTGTACGCGATGCACCCATATCCCTGTATACAATGAAACAGTATAGATGCCAGATGTATCCAGAAGAAAATCTCAAGTAAAGCAATGGGTTTTTTCTTTCTTTCCGTATACATCTGGTACAGTTTTTGGCACTATAATTGGACTAAGAAAACTGATACATGATCCCCAATTACTTCAGTTGCCCCAAATTGCTGACTAGAAGGACCAGATCTCACCATTTATATGGGGAGACTTCCTCTATTTAAGGTAACATTTTTATAATTTTCTGCTCTCTCTGTGAAATTAATTATTCCCAATGCAAGTCAATTGAAGGTCTAGTTAATATCCCACATTTGTATCACAAGTCTCCCTGGACGAAGCTTTCACACGTTTCGTAATGGTCATTTGTATTTTTGGCCCCATTTTGCATGTGAAAGTTACTCCCCACTGTGAATTACAAATCAATATCCTGTTATGGACTGTTGTTGTTTTCCTTGACTGGAAATGGCACCTGTTGCAGACAAATTGTATGTGCAGCATGTGTGTGATAAGAGCCAGAGGAAACAGAACGTGTATATTTGTTATGTTACGTGCAGAGTATAACAATGGCAATGCCCTTTATAAGCAAACATATTTATTACCAGACATGAGAAAAGCACCAAAATACGTGGTGGTTTTTGTTAAAAAAAAATAAATGAAAAAAAATAATCTGTCTAGTACATTGTAGCGGTTTTCCTTCAAGTTACCAATAAAATTCTGGCCCTGTAATTAGCATGATTATCAAATATTCAATTGCTCTTTAAAGCCCTGGGGTTCTGCAGCTGTGTATTATAACTTGTCTTGCCCCTCCGTATGCTTTATATGGAACGGCACCGCTCATACCAATTTCCAACAACGTAAAAATAACCCGGTGCAAAAGGAGAAAAAATGACAGCACTAAGAGACAGTAGTCTCTTAGGCTGCATCCATAGACATTTCTCCCGCGCGGAGGCTGAGGGAAAGCAGGTGATTTCCCTGGCCATGGTACGCGCGCCGTCCGTGGGCGTGTCTATGGGCGTGCCAATGACGTCACGTAGCTGGTTCGCCCTCATTCGCCCCCTCCTGCCTCTGTACGCGCCCCCATGCCGCATGTACGCGAACACTGCCTTAAGGCAGTCTGTTCGCTCAGCGTGCGTGCGCGTCCGCGCTGTCTGCCACAGTATGGACGCAGCTTAATTGATGCACTCCCGGTTATACACTAAAAAAATTATAAATAAGCCCTCTTAGAGTAAAGAGTGTAGGAGTGAGGGACCAGATTAAGCAGACCGCCGCTAAAGACAATATGGTCCTCTTGTAGTTAACTCCAAACATCCCTACCACCATACAAAACAGGGTCTTGCTTACATAGATGAGATCAAACCGTGTATAACCATGAGTGCATCAATTAGAGACTACTGTGACCATCTGGTCACACTTTTTGTTTTGATTAACCCTCCGTTTGCTTCTCAGACTATGCACGATCAAAAGTGAAGTGTGGAAAACCGGGCGAATCTCATCTTCAGTTCCTATCTCACTGGTTCGGATGTCTGGATTATCGTGATTGCTCATTTCACCATCACTATTTTTGTTACTGCAGATTTACAGCAGAAGAAAAAACAATAAGTTACAAAAAAAAAAAAGCCTTTTAAACCCACGTTTGCAGAATCCAGTTCAAGACAAAGCAGGGGATTTCTGTTCTTTAAAAAGACAAACAGGCTTTCCCCCCTTAAATCTCCACACAAAGGTGGGTGTTCATTAAACTGTGATCATGCCCATTTATTTCATTTGGAGTTTTGTAGCGTTTGTGCCCTGATCAGCACCATCACAGCTTAATGAATAGTCTTCTAAATCTCTTGAAATGTGGATTTCTTACATTACTCCTGTATGACACAAATAAATATTTGTCAACAAGCCACAGAATGAAAGCTGTTCATATACTGGCACCGGCAGTGCATTGTAGTCATGAGGTGGGAAATGCATATGTTACAGGGCACTGAAATGTTAAACATTTTTTCACTAAGTTCATCTTCATTTAGACGCTGCTAAAAGCCAAGAGGTCCTGTGAGTGTCAGTGAGCTGTGTGGTGTCATTAGAGATGCCATGTAGCCTGCCTGTGTGATTGCAGATTATTATTAATGGCCCTTGTATCAACGGGATCTGTATTATGTAATGAAACAGATGCTTTAATGAGCACATTATTTATTGTGTGTCCCTGAAGATCAGTCGCGTTGATATATTTCCCTGCAGCGCAGAATCATAGATGGCTTAAAGCCCACATGCTTTAGGCTGCGATTATACTAAAGAACTGCAATGTGTGCGCGCGCATCTGTGACATTGCGATGTTGCAGAGCAACATGTGCACAAGCACATTGTTCTGCGCGCGACTGCAGGGGAGACAAGGCTGACATCTGCACTTTGATTGGACGTCACGTGACGCGACCGTCGCAACCTGAAAACAAACTGGCAGATCTCTTCAACTGTCTCCCGCATTGTAGTAGGGTGCGGCCGTCGCCATAGGTATAAACACTTTGTGGGGATGTATAC